>NC_092246.1:24436528-24574028 GCF_036320965.1 Panulirus ornatus | reverse complement strand
TGTCCGGAAAAGTTAGGTCGGTCATCCGTTGCCCTGATGTATGAATCTCGACCATCAGGTCAGATCCGTGAGAGCGTTTGTGGTCACCACTTGTATCCGATTGTCCCTCTCACTCTTTCCTTTTTCTTTTTCCTCTCTCTCTCTCTCTCTCTCTCTCTCTCTCTCTCTCTCTCTCTCTCTCTCTCTCTCTCTCTCTCTCTTTCTCTCTCTCTCTCTCTCTCTGTCTTGATAAACGCTATGTAATGAAGAAATGAATGTTAACCGGAATGTTTCAGGAAGCACTACGGATCTCAAGGACAACAGACAACAGATGGTAAACATAAAAATCGACAGATCAAACAAATGATGAGCTCACCCTCAGATCCGTAGTCCCACAGGAACAACTTTATGTCCCAGACCCAGACTGTCAGTCCTAGAGGACATCTGTATGTCCCAGACCCAGACTGTCAGTCCCAGAGGACATCTGTATGTCCCAGATCCAGACCCTCAATCCCAAAGGACATTTGTATGTCCTAGACTCAGACCGTCAGTCCCTGCGGGACAGCTCAGTGTCCCAGGGAGGAGCGGTTGGTCCCTGAAAGTATTTTACGTTTTATTTCTTGTCAGTCATCTAGTATTTGTTTAGAGCAGTCTGGTTATATTTTAACTATACTGGAGGCACGGTAAGAGACGTTCCTCCTAACCTGACCTAACCTACCTTCTTGTGTACCTACGACGAGCTTCTTCCACAAGGCAGAGGTAGCGCGTAGCGCTCACCGCGGGGAAATATAGTTTACGAAAACCGGGTCGTGTGGATTAGGTGTAGTCATGTGTTATGTTTGAGAATCAGAGTTTGTATGTTTGTAAAGTGGACACCAGCAGCCCACGTGTGGGTGAGGCTGAAAGAAAAGACAGCAACCTGGGCGTGACACTCGACAATCACTAAAGTGTTAGCTTATTACACAGCCTTCACTAACCCTCCCGTTACCCAGGCGGATAATACCGGTCATATTCCTCCCTAGTCCCTGGCTGCCAACCCAAGAGAGATTTTCGTAGAGTTACATAGATACACAGACCCCATGGCCGTCGAGGCGGTAGAGAGAATGTTTATTGTTCACATGGTTGTACCAATTAGCAGAATATACTCCGATTGCAAGTTAGGCCAGAGAGTCGAGCTATATTTCCCACGGACGAGATGTGAAACTCAGAGAAGTTCACATTGCTCACGATGACTGTGCGACCAACTGCCACGACACAGGAGAACCCCGACCATGATATATGAGAGCCTGGACGACACATAGTGGAACATCAACGACAGCACAAGGGAGACAACAACAAAGGGGAGGCACAATGAGATCACAGGGGAGCCTGGGAGACGACACAGGGGAGCCTGGACGACAACACAGGGGAGCCTGGACGACAACACAGGGGAGCCTGGACGACAACACAGGGGAGCCTGGACGACAACACAAGGGAGCCTGGACGACAACACAAGGGGAGCCTGGAGGACAACACGAGAGAGCCTGGACGACAACACAAGGGAGCCTGGACGACAACACAGGGGAGCCTGGACGACAACACAGGGGAGCCTGGACGACAACACAGGGGAGCCTAGACGACAACACAGGGGAGCCTTGACGACAACACAGGGGAGCCTGGACGACAGCACAGGGGAGCCTGGACGACAGCACAGGGAAGCCTGGACGACAACACAGGGGAGCCTGGACGACAACACAGGGGAGCCTGGAGGACAACACAGGGGAGCCTGGACGACAACACAGGGGAGCCTGGACGACAACACAGGGGAGCCTGGACGACAACACAGGGGAGCCTGGACGACAACACAGGGGAGCCTGGACGACAGCACAGGGGAGCCTGGAGGACAACACAGGGGAGCCTGGACGACAACACAGGGGAGCCTGGACGACAACACAAGGGGAGCCTGGAGGACAACACAGGGGAGCCTGGACGACAACACAAGGGGAGCCTGGACGACAACACAGGGGAGCCTGGAGGACAGCACGGGGAAGCCTGGACGACGACACAGGGGAGCCTGGACGACAACACAGGGTAGCCTGGACGACAGCACAGGGGAGCCTGGAGGACAACACAGGGGAGCCTGGACGACAACACAGGGGAGCCTGGACGACAACACAAGGGGAGCCTGGAGGACAACACAGGGGAGCCTGGACGACAACACAAGGGGAGCCTGGACGACAACACAGGGGAGCCTGGAGGACAGCACGGGGAAGCCTGGAGGACAACACAGGGGAGCCTGGACGACAACACAGGGGAGCCTGGACGACAGCACAGGGGAGCCTGGACGACAACACAAGGGAGCCTGGAGGACAGCACGGGGAAGCCTCCGAGCTATATCTGCAGGCTGGTGACAGCGATATGGTCCTGAGGATCATTTTTGTTATTGTGTCAATTTTTCTATTTTTGCTGCTTATGTTTCTTGCTGATACGAGGTCCCTGTACCTCACCTACTGGCGAGAGGTCCCTGTACCTCACCCACTGGCTGGAGGTCCCTGTACCTCACCCACTGGCTGGAGGTCCCTGTACCTCACCCTGAAGACGTCTAGAAATAGACGAAAGCTTGGCGTCTCTGTTTTTCTGTTTCCTTGAGGTTTATATATATATATATATATATATATATATATATATATATATATATATATATATATATATATATATATATTGCTTTGTCGCTGTCTCCCGCGTTTGCGAGGTAGCGCAAGGAAACAGACGAAAGAAATTGCCCAACCCACCCCCATACACATGTATATACATCCACGTCCACACACGCAAATATACATACCCATACAACTCAATGTACACATATATATACACACACAGACACATACATATATACACATCCACACAATTCACACTGTCTGCCCTTATTCATTCCCATCGCTACCTCGCCTCACATGGAATAACATATATATATATATATATATATATATAGATATATATATATATATATATATATATATATATATATATAAATATATATATATATAATAAAGAAAAAGAGATAGTTGTGGATTTTTTCAAGATACAGTAAGATTGTGGAACTTCGTTAAAATCACCAGTAGACCAAAGGCCAGAACTATATTTTCAAACGCGTTTAAAAAAGGAGGAGAGGAGAGGAAGTACTAGATATATTTATGGATTCTAAAATTTTCAGGTCTTTGGAGGAAAGGTTGTATATTGCAGGCTGGACTTGGTGTCGCTTTCAAAAGTTTTTGAAATCTTTAAGGTCAGAGTAAAGTCTTCAGGAAAGATATTTCATAAAATGAAAACCCTAGAGTCGTAGGCGTTAAGTCATGGGGTAGCGGGAGGCGCGAAAATGCTGAGTTCAGACATTTGTTGAAAATGTATGAGAAGAATGTTTGCTTCTGGAGGGAGGGCCTTCTGCTCTGTGTGTGTGTGTGTGTGTGTGTGTGTGTGTGTGTGTGTGTGTGTGTGTGTGTGTGTGTGTGTGTGCACTGGATTCAGTAGTAATATGAGAGCATAAGTTATAAGTAGTCATGTATATACAGATATAGGAGAATGTGTTGTACAGACTCGTTTATACAGATTATACATATACAGACATAGAGGAGTGTGTTATAAAGACCCATGTACACAGATTATACAGATACAGACATAGGATAGTGTTATAAAGACTTGTGTATACAGATATAGACATAAGAAAGTGTGTTATAAACTCATGTACATGTTATAAACTCATACATGCAGATACACAGACTCATAAATACTTTTGTAATGAAATATTTTTATTTCTATCTTATTTTTTTTCATTTTTAAAGATTTTTTCCTATTGACTTTTCACGCTTGCAGAAGGTTGCGCTAGCAACAAACGACTAATCGTTCATGGAAAAATCCTCGTACGTCTCCTTATGTTGGTAACTGTGAAGGTAGTGATACGGAAGAGGAAGATTTTCCAGGTTCCCGCCTCCACCCGACATCTTGGTCGTGTTGTACTACACTCGTGGGTAGTATTCGTCTTCCTCTCACATCCGCTATACTCTCCACATACATGGTTTACATACACAAACATACACATAAGTTTCAGCTGGCACTACGGAGTGGAGAGAGAGAGAGATAGAGGGACAACAAAAAGAAGTAATGAATGGATCAGCAGCAGAGAAAAGTAGTGGTACAGTATGGTACAGATACCGGACACACAGAAGGCATTGGGGTCGCGAGGTACGGGAAGACCAGGAATGACTGCATTACAGTAAGTAAGGAGGAACACAACGGACGCAGGTAATATGGTAGTCACATGAAAGCATCATCTCAAACCACATCACTCTATCAAGGGCGAAGCATGAAGAGAGTATCACTTTGTTAAACTAATGAACTCAGATAAAATCCCGGACAAGAGTGAGGACACATCTGACGATGTGAATGTTGTGGGCATTTACCGTTGAGGACCGGCAGCTTCATACCACTGAACTAGAAGTGGACTGGAGTCCTGTCGAACATTACTTCAAGAGTAAGAACAATTGTAATATTTATGAAGGTGCTTAACCCATACCAGGCTCATGAACCAGGTGGTATTATCTCACCCTCTGTAGCTATGAACCAGGTGGTATTATCTCACCATCTGTACCTATGAACCAGGTGGTATTATCTCACCATCTGTACCTATGAACCAGGTGGTATTATCTCACCATCTGTACCTATAAACCAGGTGGTATTATCTCACCATCTGCACTCATGAAACAAGAAACAGGTGGTGTTATCTCACCACAGGTATGTACCTAAATATGTGTAGAGCCACTTAAGATGTGGTTGTTGTTCACGATGTGGTTCCAGAAGAGTTGCTTATCACCGGAGGGAAGGAGGCAATATATCGCATGTCCTCCAGAGAAGTAACAGGGCCCGAGCAGTAGACCACAGCCACAAACAACACTGCCCTACAGACCAGTGATAAAGATTGTAAGAAGACGGGTAAAGGACTTAATGGCAAATACAAACTACTGAAGTAAAACCAACATGGATTCTATAGGAGATCATGCACAATGAATCAGTCTTCTACAGGGAAATTAGCATTCTTATACTTCCGGTTGGCTAGTTGTACTAGACCTCATAGAAGATTGATAAGCTGGATCTGCAGGCTGGTGTCAAGAGAGGATTATTAAATGCATAAATTATAGAAAGTAGTTATGATGAAGACCAGAGAACACATGACGATGTAATGTTGCAACAGGGCCAAGATGATAGGTGGCATGCTTTAGTGGTCAGTGATGACACCGTTGTTATTTCTGATTTATGTAGATACTTTCTCAGTAAGACGAATCATACTTGATGTTAGACTTCCGGAGGAAGTGTAGGGCAGGATAACAACATGAGTTGCAATAGGACCTTGATCAAATCAAAGATAGGCAGGCTAATGACTGATGATAGTAGACACAAACAAATATATGATGTTGATGTTGAGAAAGGGTTAGAACAGACCAAAGTATGTCGCACAACACAGAGCATTATGTGCTTTAGCAGTTTTTCCTTCTTCCCGTGGCTCACTCTACCGTCCTCACTGCACTGCACTTCCCATCTCACAAAGAAAAGGAAAATAATCTACTCCAAATCTAAAAGAACCAGCTTTTGAAACGGATCTTAAACGTTGCATTATGACTACCTTATCAGCACAAAGACTGAGTGAGGTTATGGGAAGGACAAGCTTTATCTTGGTAAATAACATAAACAAAAATGTGTTTAAGATAATGGTGAATTATCGACCGAAGTTGGAGTATGTATGAACACTTAGGTCTCCTACCTTAAGAAAACAAACAGAGCTGCTGGATAGGATGCAAAGGAAAGCTTTGAGAATAGCGCCAGCGTGAAGGATAATGAGTTACGAGGAATGGAGAAGAGCCTTTCAAACAGCTGTCATGGCATGAAAAGCAGTATAAATGGGGGCGTAATACCCACCTTTGAATTCTTCAAGAACCATAATAGTGTTGACAAACCAGATCCTTGATCAAGGCTCAGAGCAATACTGTCCCACACTAGACAAAGAAACTGTACCAAAAGAATTATCAGGACATGTGGAGACGACATCCTCTACAACACACTCCGGATCTCGTATGGAGACATCCTCTACAACACACTCCGGATCTCGTATGGAGACATCCTCTACAACACACTCCGGAGGTCGTATGGAGACATCCTCTGCAACACACTCCGGAGGTCGTATGGAGACATCCTCTACAACACACTCCGGAGGTCGTATGGAGACATCCTCTACAACACACTCCGGAGGTCGTATGGAAACATCCTTTGCGACAGACTAAGTGAATCAGCGTGTGATGAAATTATTGGGATTCAAAACGTACCTGAAACATGAATGTAATTCATGGTTAAAAGGCGGCGTCTCACAATTGAAATCTGCACCTCCATATATGAAAGTAGGTACACACACACACACACACACACACACACACACACACACACGCACACACACACACACACACACACACACACACACGGAGCGAGTTAAGGAGGCAGCGGCGGACACTTGACAGATATTGAAGGACTCTTGGTAACAATAAAACAGAATTTGATGTGAAATGATTTCAACGGTGAGTGACGTTCGAGATGCAATTCTTGCCAGTATTGGCGGGCGGGGACACATGGACGCGCACACTGACTGAAGAAGACGAAGGCATGAGAGATGAGAAAGATGAAGGAATGAGGAATAGAGCACATGCTAAGAAAATGACATAGGAAAGAACGTAAAAAATGTTGAGAATGAATGTCAAGAGTCAAGTGTATCCTGGGTCTGGGGTCTGGTGATCTCCTGGGTCTGTGGTCTGAGGAGGAGTGATCTCCTGGGTAACTGGCATAGTGTCCCCTAGCTGCTGCTTCCTGCAGTTTTTGTTCTGATGACGTGCCACTAAGAACTGACCGTTTCGATTCCTCCTTCCTGGGGTACTGAGCGAAGCTGTGCAACCCTCTTCCTCGTTTCGTCTTTTCGTTTTGAAGAATTAGGTCTCCAAACACCTGCGGACATCTAGTTCATTTCTGTATCGTTTTCTTTTTTAATTCATCGAGATGGCTTTCCTTCGGGCCTGTTTTGCCTGTCGTGGTGTAGCGGTTAGCGCTCCTGACCCTGACGCATTCACGGGCCGCCCAAGGTCGAGCGCGCAAGTTCGAATCCTGATTACGGCGGTCGATCCACAGTCAACGCAGTTGTTCATCCAACCCAGGGGTGGGTCGATGAAATGGGTACCTGACTTAGGTTAGGGTATATATATATATATATATATATATATATATATATATATATATATATATGATAGAGTTGATAGAGATGCTCTGTGGAAGGTATTAAGAATATATGGTGTGGGAGGAAAGTTGTTAGAAGCAGTGAAAAGTTTTTTATCGAGGATGTAAGGCATGTGTACGTGTAGGAAGAGAGGAAAGTGATTGGTTCTCAGTGAATGTAGGTTTGCGGCAGGGGTGTGTGATGTCTCCATGGTTGTTTAATTTGTTTATGGATGGGGTTGTTAGGGAGGTAAATGCAAGAGTTTTGGAAAGAGGGGCAAGTATGAAGTCTTTTGGGGATGAGAGAGCTTGGGAAGTGAGTCAGTTGTTGTTCGCTGATGATACAGCGCTGGTGGCTGATTCATGTGAGAAACTGCAGAAGCTGGTGACTGAGTTTGGTAAAGTGTGTGGAAGAAGAAAGTTAAGAGTAAATGTGAATAAGAGCAAGGTTATTAGGTACAGTAGGGTTGAGGGTCAAGTCAATTGGGAGGTGAGTTTGAATGGAGAAAAACTGGAGGAAGTGAAGTGTTTTAGATATCTGGGAGTGGATCTGGCAGCGGATGGAACCATGGAAGCGGAAGTGGATCATAGGGTGGGGGAGGGGGCGAAAATTCTGGGGGCCTTGAAGAATGTGTGGAAGTCGAGAACATTATCTCGGAAAGCAAAAATGGGTATGTTTGAAGGAATAGTGGCTCCAACAATGTTGTATGGTTGCGAGGCGTGGGCTATGGATAGAGTTGTGCACAGGAGGATGGATGTGCTGGAAATGAGATGTTTGAGGACAATGTGTGGTGTGAGGTGGTTTGATCGAGTGAGTAACGTAAGGGTAAGAGAGATGTGTGGAAATAAAAAGAGCGTGGTTGAGAGAGCAGAAGAGGGTGTTTTGAAGTGGTTTGGGCACATGGAGAGGATGAGTAAGGAAAGATTGACCAAGAGGATATATGTGTCGGAGGTGGAGGGAGCAAGGAGAAGAGGGAGACCAAATTGGAGGTGGAAAGATGGAGTGAAAAAGATTTTGTGTGATCGGGGCCTGAACATGCAGGAGGGTGAAAGAAGGGCAAGGAATAGAGTAAATTGGAGCGATGTGGTATTCCCTGCGTGTCGTAGAAGGCGGCTAAAGGAAGGGAGCGGGGGCTGGAAATCCTCCCCTCACGTTTTTGACTTTCCAAAAGAAGGAACAGAGAAGGGGACCAAGTGAGGATTTCCCTTAAAGGCTCAGTCCTCTCTTCTTAACGCTACCTCGCTAATGCGGGAGATGGCGAATAGTATGAAATATATATATATATATATATATATATATATATATATATATATATATATATATATATATATATATATATATATGTAAGGGATAATGAGATGTGGGAGAAGGTAATGAGAAATAGTGTAAATGACAGGCACGGAATTAGTTAATTGCAGTAAATTAAAGGGACTATGTTCTAGAGTGTAATGTAATTAGCTTGAGAGAGAGAGAGAGAGAGAGAGAGAGAGAGAGAGAGAGAGAGAGAGAGAGAGAGAGCGTCAACTTCCCTGAGGTCCACTAATCATCTAGGGAGGAGCCCAGTAGATGAGGTTATAACCAGCTGGAGCTGGGGTAAAAATGACGCCTCACACAGGAATAAATTTACATCCTGATAGAGAATTACACCAGGCTCCCCCTGCCTACCTGCTGGTGATCCCAGGCTCCCCCTGCCTACCTGCTGGTGATCCCAGGCTCCCCCTGCCTACCTGCTGGTGATCCCAGGCTCCCCCTGCCTACCTGCTGGTGATCCCAGGCTCCCTCTGCCTACCTGCTGGTGATCCCAGGCTCCCCCTGCCTACCTGCTGGTGATCCCAGGCTCCCCCTGCCTACCTGCTGGTGATCCCAGGCTCCCCCTGCCTACCTGATGGTGATCTCAGGCTCCCCCTGCCTACCTGCTGGTGATCCCAGGCTCCCCCTGCCTACCTGCTGGTGATCCCAGGCTCCCTCTGCCTACCTGCTGGTGATCCCAGGCTCCCCCTGCCTACCTGCTGGTGATCCCAGGCTCCCCCTGCCTACCTGCTGGTGATCCCAGGCTCCCTCTGCCTACCTGCTGGTGATCCCAGGCTCCCCCTGCCTACCTGCTGGTGATCCCAGGCTCCCCCTGCTGACCTCCCAGACTACTGGTCAGATCAGGCCGTCCCCTCAAGCCAACCCTCACAAGACTACAGAAAATATTTCAGTAATGAAAGACTTTATATTTTCATAAGGGTACATAAACAAGCCACACATAGTGTAGTGTAAGCAATAGTGTGGTGTAAATAATAGTGTAGTGTAAGCAATAGTGTGGTGTAAATAATAGTGTAGTGTAAGCAATAGTGTAGTGTAAGCAATAGTGTAGTGTAAGCAATAGTGTAGTGTAAACAATAGTGTAGTGTAAGCAATAGTGTAGTGTAAGCAATAGTGTAGTGTAAACAATAGTGTAGTGTAAGCAATAGTGTAGTGTAAGCAATAGTGTAGTGTAAACAATAGTGTAGTGTAAACAATAGTGTAGTGTAAACAATAGTGTAGTGTAAGCAATAGCGTCGTTTGGGAACAAAACCGAAAGTATTACTTGGATTTCGTAATACTGCTCATACGTTTTCTTTTCAACTGACTCACTTCCCAAGCTCTCTCATCTCCAACAGACTTCATACTTGCCCCTCTTTCCAGGACTCTTGCATTTACCTCCCTAACAACCCCATCCATAAACAAATTAAACAACCATGGAGACATCACACACCCCTGCCGCAAACCTACATTCACTGAGAACCAATCACTTTCCTCTCTTCCTACACGTACACATGCCTTACATCCTCGATAAAAACTTTTCACTGCTTCTAACAACTTTCCTCCCACACCATATATTCTTAATACCTTCCACAGAGCATCTCTATCAACTCTATCATATGCCTTCTCCAGATCCATAAATGCTACATACAAATCCATTTGCTTTTCTAAGTATTTCTCACATACATTCTTCAAAGCAAACACCTGATCCACACATCCTCTACCACTTCTGAAACCGCACTGCTCTTCCCCAATCTGATGCTCTGTACATGCCTTCACCCTCTCAATCAATACCCTCCCATATAATTTACCAGGAATACTCAACAAACTTATACCTCTGTAATTTGAGCACTCACTCTTATCCCCTTTGCCTTTGTACAATGGCACTATGCACGCATTCCGCCAATCCTCAGGCACCTCACCATGAGTCATACATACATTAAATAACCTTACCAACCAGTCAACAATACAGTCACCCCCTTTTTTAATAAATTCCACTGCAATACCATCCAAACCTGCTGCCTTGCCGGCTTTCATCTTCCGCAAAGCTTTTACTACCTCTTCTCTGTTTACCAAATCATTTTCCCTAACCCTCTCACTTTGCACACCACCTCGTCCAAAACACCCTATATCTGCCACTCTGTCATCAGACACATTCAACAAACCTTCAAAATACTCATTCCATCTCCTTCTCACATCACCACTACTTGTTATCACCTCCCCATTTACGCCCTTCACTGAAGTTCCCATTTGCTCCCTTGTCTTACGCACCCTATTTACCTCCTTCCAGAACATCTTTTTATTCTCCCTAAAATTTACTGATAGTCTCTCACCCCAACTCTCATTTGCCCTTTTTTTCACCTCTTGCACCTTTCTCTTGACCTCCTGTCTCTTTCTTTTATACTTCTCCCACTCAATTGCATTTTTTCCCTGCAAAAATCGTCCAAATGCCTCTCTCTTCTCTTTCACTAATACTCTTACTTCTTCATCCCACCACTCACTACCCTTTCTAAACAGCCCACCTCCCACTCTTCTCATGCCACAAGCATCTTTTGCGCAATCCATCACTGATTCCCTAAATACATCCCATTCCTCCCCCACTCCCCTTACTTCCATTGTTCTCACCTTTTTCCATTCTGTACACAGTCTCTCCTGGTACTTCCCCACACAGGTCTCCTTCCCAAGCTCACTTACTCTCACCACCTTCTTCACAGCGCTGGTGGCTGATTCATGTGAGAAACTGCAGAAGCTGGTGACTGAGTTTGGTAAAGTGTGTGGAAGAAGAAAGTTAAGAGTAAATGTGAATAAGAGCAAGGTTATTAGGTACAGTAGGGTTGAGGGTCAAGTCAATTGGGAGGTGAGTTTGAATGGAGAAAAACTGGAGGAAGTGAAGTGTTTTAGATATCTGGGAGTGGATCTGTCAGCGGATGGAACCATGGAAGCGGAAGTGGATCATAGGGTGGGGGAGGGGGCGAAAATTTTGGGAGCCTTGAAAAATGTGTGGAAGTCGAGAACATTATCTCGGAAAGCAAAAATGGGTATGTTTGAGGGAATAGTGGTTCCAACAATGTTGTATGGTTGCGAGGCGTGGGCTATGGATAGAGTTGTGCGCAGGAGGATGGATGTGCTGGAAATGAGATGTTTGAGGACAATGTGTGGTGTGAGGTGGTTTGATCGAGTAAGTAACGTAAGGGTAAGAGAGATGTGTGGAAATAAAATGAGCGTGGTTGAGAGAGCAGAAGAGGGTGTTTTGAAATGGTTTGGGCACATGGAGAGAATGAGTGAGGAAAGATTGACCAAGAGGATATATGTGTCGGAGGTGGAGGGAACGAGGAGAAGAGGGAGACCAAATTGGAGGTGGAAAGATGGAGTGAAAAAGATTTTGTGTGATCGGGGCCTGAACATGCAGGAGGGTGAAAGGAGGGCAAGGAATAGAGTGAATTGGAGCGATGTGGTATACAGGGGTTGACGTGCTGTCAGTGGATTGAATCAAGGCATGTGAAGCGTCTGGGGTAAACCATGGAAAGCTGTGTAGGTATGTATATTTGCGTGTGTGGACGTGTGTATGTACATGTGTATGGGGGGGGGGTTGGGCCATTTCTTTCGTCTGTTTCCTTGCGCTACCTCGCAAACGCGGGAGACAGCGACAAAGTATAAAAAAAAAAAAAAAAAAAAAAAAAAAAAACGTTTTCTTTTGTTACTAACCAGTTGGTCCTGAAAGAAATGGGTTTCAATACTTACCTACATCCAGACATCCATTGACAACTTACGATCATTTATGGGAAACTGGAATATTCATTTGATATCTGGTCACTACAAGTTACCGGCTCCATGTTTACCTGACATATTGGACAACACTAGCCCTGGCCTACCTACTCTCACCGAATGAAATTCTTGTTTACGTTATAACTGTGTGATGATGAGGTCTTACAATGCTTCCAAGAGCAGCAGTAGCAGCAGCAGCAGTGTGTGGTTGGTTGGTGAGGCCAGGAGCGGCCGGCGGGAAAGGCTTACGTCACAGATACAGACAAACAGGGGATCATAACCCGGGTTGTTAAGGCTGTGGTCCGGGCCGCTGGCCCTGGTGGCATGGTCTGGGCCGCTTACCCAGATGTTGTGTTGTGTGGTGACTGCTATGGTGGTGGAGAGAGTCATGATGGAGATGGTATTGTAAAGATGATGGTAATGGTGATGCTACATTTACTGCTGCTAATGTTGCTACTCCTGTTACTGCCTCTGCAGATGTTACTTTCGTATTTACTCTCGTTACTGTCACTACCCCTGCAGCTTTTGCTGCTGCTGGTACTTTGCTGCTGTCAGTCACAGTGGTACAAGTACCGCTGTGACTGTTGTTTCTACCCCAGCAGACACCGCTGCCTTAATAACGCTGTTATTTCAAGCTGTATGAACACGCGGGTGGGGGCAGCCCTGGGAAACGGTGAGGTTGGCTCTGATGCGATGAGTGTGTCCCTCAGAGATAGTAAGAATGGCCCTGGAAGACGATAAAAGTGACCTTAGGAACGATGACGGTGGACTTGGGCTACAGTGAGAATGGCCCTGGGATGGTGAGAGTCGCCCTGGAAGACGGTGAGTGGCCTTATGAGACGGTAAGAGTGACACTGGAAGGTAGCAAAAGCGGCACTTGAAAGTAAGATTGGTCCTGGGAGACCCTGTGAGTTGCCCTGGGAGAGTCTTGTGTGGACAGAAGAAAAGTGGAGAGAGTCTATGAAACTGAAAGAAGAGAGGGAGAGTGGAAGGAGGGTAAGAGTAATGGGCTGGATCATGGGGTGTGGTGGATGCCTTGAAGAGGGAGGGGTTGGAAGTGGGAATGAGGGAAAGAGGGCGGAAGAGGGTGCGGCAGAAAGAGCGATGAAGGGAAGGGACAGGGGGAGAAGGTGGAATGGAGGGGCTTCAAGAGGGAGAAAAAGGAAAAGGACTGAAATACGAGGTTAAAGAAGGCGCTGTAAGAGGGAGGGTCTGGAGAAAGGGCTGGATAATTTAGCTAAGAAGGGATGAGGACAGTAGGGGAGGAGGGCGGAGATGTGGTGGTCCTAATTAACTGATCCACAAACATCACCGCTTCCCCCTTCCTCCCCTCCTCTTACCTAATCCTTCCTTTCCCTTTTCTACTCCAGTCCATCTTTCCTCATCCCCCATCCTTCCTCCTCCTTCTCAAATACTCCCCTCCTCTCTTCATACCTCTCCTTTCAACCCCTCGCTTCTCCTCCCTTCCCACCCCTCCCCATGCTCACCCCTCCCCCACCTTCATTCTTCATCCTTCCCATCTACACCCCTCCCCTCCCCTCATCACCCCTCCCTCCCCCGCCTGTATTCATCTCCTCCTCCTAAACTGACCAGCTGGCCGCCACAGGGTACCTCCTGTCTACTCTATTGTGTCTCTATGAATTCATCCTTAATTGGGAAAGAAAAAAGGTCACAGTTGAAGAATTTCGCGTAAGTGTTTGGGTAACCTGGACTTATGAACCAGAAGCAACAGATGATAAAGTTAGCCATTGCGTAAGCCGCAACTATACATAGGATTAATAACTAGATACATAAGAACATAAAGGAAACTCAAATTAATGAATTGATTACAAGATGCTCATTGAAAGTATAGAATTCGAGATTTTGCTTGCAGTATATTTTTGGCTAAAAGAGGCGACAAAGTTCACCTCTTTCGACGAGGCAATAAAATGTTGACTTTACCGGAGCTGTGAATAACCTCATTCCATTTTCTATAACCCTCCTCCCGATACCTCAGACAAGTTCGCCTTAAGCACAATAGTTCCCAAACAACCAGGTCACTACACGTCACCAGATAAAAAAGGTTACATTGTTGGGAAACCTTTATAAAGTGCTTCGGTTTTTTCTTACCCTCTTATAGCCCTTTCTTCGCCATCTCAATTTTGCATTTTAGTGACATAGAGGCAGGAGAGCCAGTGTTTGTATTGGTAGAGGCGCCCTCTCTCTCTCTCTCTCTCTCTCTCTCTCTCTCTCTCTCTCTCTCTCTCTCTCTCTCTCTCTCTCTGTGTGTGTGTGTGTGTGTGTGTGTGTGTGTGCGTGTGTGTGTGCCCACTCAAGAGAACTGGAAAGGAAAGGAGTCCCAAAGGAACCCTGGAACCTTGAAAGACTTCTCCCTCCCCCTCCCACCACGAAGGACCCTTAGACCCTTCCAAGGGTCCTCGTGTCCCCCTGCCCCTGGCTCCGACCTCTGTCCATTGTTGCCAGCACCAGTGTGGCACTGTGGCCTGCAGGAGAGAGAGAGAGAGAGAGAGAGAGAGAGAGAGAGAGAGAGAGAGAGAGAGAGAGAGAGAGAGAGAGAGGTGGGGGGAGAGAGGTGGGGACTGGGGTGATAGGAGAAAAGTAGGTAACTAACTGAACACAGAAGAGTGAGGTGATATGACTCAGTAGTGAGGGCAGACTGTAAGCCAGTAGACACGAGTAGAAGTAGACGCGAGTAGAAGTAGACACGAGTAGAAGTAGGGGAGGAGAGTGTGTGAGGGAATGTGGCAGGGCAAGAGTGTGAGTAATGACAAGGAAGATCAGGGAGGCAGATTTACCTGTTAGTGACGAGAAGCGTCTAATGCAACATTGTGTGTGTGTGTGTGTGTGTGTGTGTGTGTGTGTGTTGTGTGTGTGTGCGCGCGCGTGTGTGCACATTGTAAGTTAGTTCAAATATCAATGTTGATGCACATTTTTGATATACATTTTTCTGTTAAGAAGCTCACATGTGTGCCCTGATTTACAACTTGCTCTTTGGATATCCTGTGCACTGTATGTTGATGCAGTAACCTCGACCATCCGATTTCTTTCTGACCAGAGGCTAGGATGACCTGGGATGACGTCATCATGTCACAATAGGCCTATTATCTACTTCTGGTCACACGAGAGACTTGGGTCCCATTGAAACTTCTGCTGACCGGTCTCCTTCCTCCATCCCGCCACTGAGTTGGCTGAAGGAGTCTACATGTACACATGTTGTACACGTACGTGTATGCATCTGGAAGGTTCTTATGTCTGGGTGCACATGATACGTCACGACCGCAAACACTGCTTACTTGCCACAGTAAATCTGTATATATATATATATATATATATATATATATATATATATATATATATATATATATATATAAACTAAATCTGATTTTGATTATATAATCCTTGGCGATATTTTACTGGACCACAACTACAAGGTATCGCCGCTACCATCGGTAGCTGGGAAATATGGACATCTTGGGAGGGACAACTTCCTCGACGAAACTGCACTAATTTTCGTCCATACAAAATTGAGTTAGCATCAGCAAGTCACGGGACATGATCATCTGTAGGAGGTCACGGGACATGATTATCTGTAGAAGGTCACGGGACACAAGAGAGTGATGTCGTTAACAACCAGAGCCGTACGACCCTCAGGCAGGGCGGAGGGCCATGCCACCCAGGCGGGGTTCCCGGGACGACCCCCGCCTGTTTATCGATCCCGCGACACATGGCGTTTCGCGAGTCGGGGGGGGGAGTGTCTGGGAGAGGGGAGGAGGTACAGGAAAGTTAGGGGAAGGAGTGAATGAGGGGAGGATTGGAGGACTGGGTGAGGGATTGGTTGATTAGGAAGTGCAGACACACGTGGAATTGGAGGTTAAGATGTGTAGGAATAGGGGGAGGAGGGGACTTCAGAAGGGGTTATAAGAGAGGATTAGGAGGCGAGATGAGATGACTAGGATTAGAAGACTGGATGGTGGTGACGAGTGGGGTGGGGGTATCCAGAGCTGGATCGGGCACGGAGGTACGATAGAGCGTTGAGCGTTAGACAACGTGAATAGTCATGGTAAGGTTGAGAGGGGAGTAGTGGCTGGAGAGAGAGAGAGAGAGAGAGAGAGAGAGAGAGAGAGAGAGAGAGAGAGAGAGAGAGAGAAAAAAATAGGAGAGGGGGCCAGGGAACAGGTAACGTGGTCGAGGTATCCGTTACAGGTATCATATTACCCCCTGAGGGTAATATGAGGGGGCTGGGGGAAACCAGGCACATGTACCCTCCTGACTTACCCTCTCCTTGCCTAACCCCTCCCCTTCCTCCCCTCCCCTCCCCTCCCTTCCCCTCTCTTTTGACGTTATGAAGGGAAGGCTGCAACAGTCGCCCTCACCGGGTACTTCATCGAAAACTGACATACACGATGTTCTCGTATTACCTGCAGCCATAGCTTTCTAAAGGCCTTACCCTAATATATATATATATATATATATATATATATATATATATATATATACATATATATATATATATATATATATATATATATATATATAGATATATAGGAAGAAGGTGGATGTGTTGGAAATGAAATGTTTGAGAACAATATGTGGTGTGAAGTGGTTTGATCGAGTTAGTAATGTAAGGGTAAGAGAAATGTGTAGTAATGAAAATAGTGTGGTTGAGAGAGTAGAAGAGGGTGTGTTGAGATGGTTTAGACATATGGAGAGAATGAGTGAGGAAAGGTTGACAAAGAGGATATATGTGTCAGAAAATGAGGGAACAAGGAGAACTGGGAGACTAAATTGGAGATGTAAGGATGGAGTGAAAAAGATTTTTAGCGATCGAGACCTTAAAATTCAGAAGGGTAAAAGGCGTGCATGGGGCATATTGAATTGGAAAGATGTGGTATACAGGGGTCGACGTGATGTCAGTGGACTAAACCAGGTCATGTGAAGCGTCCAGGGTAAGCCATGGAAAGACCTGTGGGGCCTGGTTGTGGATAGGGAGCTGTGGTTTCGGTGCATTACACATGGCAGCTAGAGGATGGATGTGAGGAGATGTTGCCTCTCTTAATCTGTTCCTGACCTGTGCCTTAATCGCTTAACCTGTTTCTTAATTCATTTGCTTGCTCCACTCACTGGCAGCTGGTATATCACGTGTTCAGTCCTGACGATGTAAGTATACGAAAGCGCTTGACACTTTCTTCTGTCAACAATATATCTCTGCATTTTGAATTTCTGTTCCAGAATGATTATCATTTAAGTTTCTTTGTCAAGGAATCTCTTTGCACTGGCTAGGCAATAGTGAATCTCAAGACGATTATCATTAAGAAACATCCCCAACATATCGCATTATTTAATTCAGCCTCTTTAACCATTCGGATACGCCCCTCCCCCGTACAGAGGGAATCCGGACTCCAGTGACTAAGCTGCACAAAGATATTTTGCTCGCTTTTAGTGAATATTTTGAGTCTTAAAGGGCAGAGAGATTACGAGTGTGGAGCAAAGGAAGATTTCTCATTGAGCCTCTTTTATGTTCTGAAAATTTTGGCCCTTTGACCTACGCTGCTGGGCAATATGATGTTTTTATAGTTTATGTTTCTCGTCTTAGAATCGTCTCATATATATATATATATATATATATATATATATATATATATATATATATATATATATATATATATATATATACATATATATATATATATATATATATATATTCATTTATCTATTCATTTATTTATTTTGCTTTGTCGCTGTCTCCCGCGTTAGCGGGGTAGCGCAAGGAAACAGACGAAAGAATGGCCCAACCCACCTACATACACATGTATATACATACACGTCCAAATACGCAAATATACATACCTATACATCTCAACGTATACATATATATGCACACACAGACATATACATATATACACATGTACATAATTCATACTGTCTGCCCTTATTAATTCCCATCGCCACCCCACCACACATGAAATAACAACCCTCTCCCCCTCATGTGTGCGAGGTAGCGCTAGGAAAATAAAATGAAGGCCACATTCGTTCACACTCAGTCTCTAGCTGTCATGTAATAATGCACCGAAACCACAGCTCCCTTTCCACATCCAGGCCCCACAGAACTTTTCATGGTTTACCCCAGACGCTTCACATGCCCTGGTTCAATCTATTGACAGCACGTCGACCCCGGTACACCACATCGTTCCAATTCACTCTATTCCTTGCCCGCCTTTCACCCTCCTGCATGTTCAGGCCCCGATCACTCAAAATCTTTTTCACTCCATCTTTCCACCTCCAATTTGGTCTCCCACTTCTCCTCGTTCCCTCCACCTCTGACACATATATCCTCTTTGTCAACCTCTCCTCACTCATTCTCTCCATGTGACCAAAGCATTTCAAAACACCCTCTTCTGCTCTCTCAACCACACTCTTTTTATTACCGCACATCTCTCTTACCCTTACATTACTTACTCGATCAAACCACCACATATTGTCCTAAAACATATCATTTCCAGCACATCCACCCTCCTGCGCACAACTCTATCCATAGCCCACGCCTCGCAACCATACAACATTGTTCGAACCACTATTCCTTCAAACATACCCATTTTTGCTTTCCGAAATAATGTTCTCGACTTCCACACATTCTTCAACGCTCCTAGAATTTTCGCCCCCTCCCCCACCCTATGACTCACTTCCGCTTCCATGGTTCCATCCGCTGCTAAATCCACTCCCAGATATCTAAAACACTTCACTTCCTCCAGTTTTTCTCCATTCAAACTTGCCTCCCAATTGACTTGACCCTCAACCCTACTGTACCTAATAACCTTGCTCTTATTCACATTTACTCTTAACTTTCTTCTTTCACACACTCTACCAAACTCAGTCACCAGCTTCTGCAGTTTCTCACATGAATCAGCCACCAGCGCTGTACCATCAGCGAACAACAACTGACTCTTTTCCTAAGCTCTCTCATCCACAACAGACTGCATACTTGCCCCCATTCACAAAACTCTTGCATTCACCTCCTTAACAACCCCATCCATATACAAATTAAACGACCATGGACACATCACACACCCCTGCCGCAAACCTACATTCACTGAGAACCAATCACTTTCCTCTCTTCCTACACGTACACATGCCTTACATCCTCGATAAAAACTTTTCACTGCTTCTAACAACTTGCCTCCCACACCATATATTCTTAATACCTTCCACAGAGCATCTCCATCAACTCCATCATATGCCTTCTCCAGATCCATAAATGCTACATACAAATCCATTTGCTTTTCTAAGTATTTCTCACAAACATTCTTCAAAGCAAACACCTGATCCACACATCCTCTACCACTTCTGAAACCACACTGCTCTTCCCCAATCTGATGCTCTGTATATGCCTTCACCCTCTCAATCAATACCCTCCCATATAACTTCCCAGGAATACTCAACATACTTATACCTCTGTAATTTGAGCACTCACCTTTATCCCCATTGCCTTTGTACAATTGCACTATGCAAGCATTTCGCCAATCCTCAGGCACCTCACCATGAATTATACATACATTAAATAACCTTACCAACCAGTCAACCATACAGTCACCCCCTTTTTAAATAAATTCCACTGCAATACCATCCAAACCTACTGCCTTGCCGGCTTTCATCTTCCGCAAAACTTTTACTACCTCTTCTCTGTTTACCAAATCATTTTCCCTAACCCTCTCACTTTGCACACCACCTCGGCCAAAACACCCTATATCTGCCACTCTATCATCAAACACATTCAACAAACCTTCAAAATACTCACTCCATCTCCTTCGCACATCACCACTACTTTTTATCACCTCCCCATTAGCTCCCTTCACTGAAGTTCCGATTTGTTCCCTTGTCTTACGCACTTTATTTACCTCCTTCCAAAACATCTTTTTATTCTCCCTAAAATTTAATGATACTCTCTCACGCCAACTCTCATTTGCCCTCTTTTTCACCTTTTGCACCTTTCTCTTGACCTCCTGCCTCTTTCTTTTATACATTTCCCACTCATTTGCATTATTTCCCTGCAAAAATCGTCCAAATGCCTCTCTCTTCTCTTTCACTAATAATCTTACTTCTTCATCCCACCACTCACTACCCTTTCTAATCAACCCACCTCCCACGCTTCTCATGCCACAAGCATCTTTTGCGCAAGCCATCACAGCTTCCCTAAATACATCCCATTCCTCCCCCATTCCCCTTACCTCCTTTGTTCTCACCGTTTTCCATTCCGTACTCAGTCTCTCCTGGTACTTCCTCACACAAGTCTCCTTCCCAACCTCACTTACTCTCACCACTCTCTTCACCCCAACATTCTCTCTTCTTTTCTGAAAACTTCTACAAATCTTCACATTCGCTTCCACAAGATAATGATCAGACATCCCTCCACTTTGCACCTTTCAGCACATTAACATCCAAAAGTCTCTCTTTCGCGCGCCTATCAATTAACACGTAATCCAATAATGCTCTCTGGCCATCTCTCCTACTTACATACGTATACTTATGTATATCTCGCTTTTTAAACCAGGTATTCCCAATCACCAGTCCTTTTTCAGCACATAAATCTACAAGCTCTTCACCATTTCCATTTACAACACTGAACACCCCATGTATACCAATTATTGCCTCAACTGCCACATTTCTCACCTTTGCATTTAAATCACCCATCACTATAACCCGGTCTCGTGCATCAAAACTACTAACACACTCATTCAGCTGCTCCCAAAACACTTGCCTCTCATGATCTTTCTTCTCGTGCCCAGGTCCATATGCACCAATAATCACCCATCTCTCTCCATCAACTTTCAGTTTTACCCATATCAATCTAGAATTTACTTTCTTACACTCTATCACATACTCCCACCACTCCTGTTTCAAAAGTAGAGCTACTCCTTCCCTTGCTCTTGTCTTCTCCCTAACCCCTGACTTTACTCCCAAGACATTCCCAAAAAACTCTTCCCCTTTACCCTTGAGCTTCGTTTCACTCAGAGCCAAAACATCCAGGTTCCTTTCCTCAAACATACTACCTATATATATATATATATATATATATATATATATATATATATATATATATATATATATATATATATATATTTTTCATACTATTCGCCATTTCCCGCATTAGCGAGGTAGCGTTAAGAACAGAGGACTGGGCCTTTGAGGGAATAACCTCACCTGGCCCCCTTCTCTGTTCCTTCTTTTGGAAAATTAAAAAAAAAAATATGAGAGGGGGGATTTCCAGCCCCCGCTCCCTTCCCTTTTAGTCGCCTTCTACAACACGCTATATATATATATTTTCTTTCTTTTAAACTATCCGCCATTTCCCGCATTAGCGAGGTAGCGTTAAGAACAGAGGACTGGGCCTTTGTGGAATATCCTCACCTGGCCCCCCTCTGTTCCTTCTTTTGGAAAATTAAAAAAAAGAAAAAAAAAAAAAACGAGTGGGGAGGATTTCCAGCCTCCTGCTCCCTCCCCTTTTAGTCGCCTTCTACGACACGCAGGGAATACATGGGAAGTATTCTTCATCCCCTATCCCCAGGGATAATATATATATATATATATATATATATATATATATATATATATATAGCAGGTAAAGGAGGAGTCCTTCGACAGACTTTATTCTAGTGATACAACCTTCCAGAATACACCAAGAGGACCATGAGCCTGTACGAGCCAGCCCGATGTTGAACCCGCATACGTTCGATTCCTGGGCAAGGCATTTGGCTTACACCCAACCCCGGTGTGCATCTTCCCTTCGGAGCTAGTCGATAAATGACTACCTGGCTTAGACTTGGGTATGTATGTGTGTTGCATACATAGATAGAAGTAAAGACATGGTGCGTATATATGCAAGGTTAAAGTACTGGGCGACACCATTGTAAAACTCTCTCCCTGTAACATACAAACAGTAATCACAAATATTGATCACAGAACTGCCTTCCCGTAACACACAAATAGCAATCACAAGACATGCAAGTTTGAGAATACTGTTTGCAACACACAAGTTGATCCAGTACAAAAAAGAATTACTGTAAGGATAGCAAGACATATTGGTATTCATATGTTCTTATAAGCGGTCAACAAAAATATCATTGATGGATCCGGAGGTACCTTGATGAAGAAACGCAATACATTTTTAACTGAGTATTCTTATACCTTTAACTTGTTGTGATGGTGGTGGTGTGAGGGAGGGGTCAGGAAACATGGGTAACATTCGCTGGTCATTAGGTAAGTACTACGTACACGTAGTTCAGCAGGAGCGCAGACAGTTGAGTTGTAGTGAGGCGTCGACCCATGGCGGGAGGTGTGAGGTCTGGTGAGTCAGGTGTTGTGTGGGAGAGTTGCGTGGATGCCAGGCCTCGTGTAGCTTATGCAGAAGAGAGGTGTTGACTCGGTCATGTTCTTGATGGGTTTTGTTGTAGTCATGTTTATGCTGCAGAAAGAGTTGAGGAGCTGAGGTTCCTGCTGATGCCGCTGTGGAAGATGGATGCTGCTGGCGATATCCCAGGAGAGTCCTGCAGGAGAGCATAGGACCCAGAGTAACTTAGAGACTGTTACGGAAGGAGATCATGGGAGATAAGATGCCACAGAGCCCCTGCTGGAGAATGATGAGCCATGAGTCACATGGTTGACGTTTCCATGAGTGAAGCGTCTTCATGACCGAGAGCTAATGGACTGGTCGCTACTTAACTTCTTTACTGGTGCACGTGGCTGCTTACAGCACGGGTAATCATGAACCAGTCGACTCGGCCACGCCAAAAGCATTAATTAAGAAAGCTTGGCACCAAGCTTATCGATGCTGGCCGTTCTGGGGATCAGGTCCAGACAGCTGATGAGTCAGTCAGGCTCATAATTCCCCTCCGGTTACGTGGGCTTTATAACGATAGTTTACGTCACACATTTCTTGTCATTATACCTGACAATCCAAACCAGCAAGTTGAGACAAGGTTGGTCACAGCACCAACAGCACAGCTTGGTAGTAGAATGGACGGAGTAGAAACGATCCATCTCCCTGGAGAGACCATGTAACAACGCCGGATGTGCCCGACGAACCATGGTCATACTCATAATAAAAAGGAAGTAATATTTGCAGAGTAAATGTTTAACTCCCATTATCGAGCAGTTATCAATAACGTCGTCTTGGGTCCACTTGACAATTATTTTCTAATTTGCTATCATGGTATGACCGTCATTAAAGAAGGTTTTTGATTATATGATTATAGGAAATGATGACTGAATTTTTAAGTGTTGATGTGTTCATAAAGTGAGCTATTTTTACTTCTGGGAACGAAAGGCTGACCTGAACAATGACACCAACACTGATTCCTGGCTCACCTGGTTGACGCACGGAAATGGAGACTCAAGAAATAGCTTTGTTCTCTGATGCCTTGAGCACGAGAGTACGACCCTTGAACACGACGGCATGACCCTTGAGCACGAGGGCGGAAGAGTCGTTCTCACAGTATTAAAGTAGTTAGTGAACAGGTTGTTCTGTCTTATATAACGAATGTATGTGTTTTTCTCAAATTCATCTAGAGAAGAATTTACTTTGTAGTTTTTCAGAATAATTTGTTCTCCACTAAAGTAATTGATAAACAGACTGTTTTGGTTATCAGAACTTAGCTTCTCTAATGAACAGACTTTTCTTTGACTTACATGATAAACAGACTGGCCTCTAAATTGTTTGAGGAGAACACTGACGGGGTTGTCAATGACGTATCCTGACCCTTATTTGACCAGAGCACAGTGTTTATAATACACTGAAACAAAAATGCTAAATCAAGCCACGAGATTAACATTTACCACAAATGGTTAGTTTCATCCAAGATGTTACCCCGTGCTCATGACTAACGACTGTCCGCAATGTTGAGGATTTATGCATATTTCTTCTCGCCACAAATCTTAACATTCTCAGCCTACAGCTGTTGCAAATTACAACTGGTGTTTACTTGGACTTTCAGAATGAAAGTGTGTTTACCATCCAACCAGAAGTGGAAGACTGGATGATGTAGACCACATCAGACCCACACACTGTCTGGATGATGTAGACCACATCAGACCCACACACTGTCTGGATGATGTAGACCTCATCAGACCCACACACTGTCTGGATGATGTAGACCACATCAGACCCACACACTGTCTGGATGATGTAGACCTCATCAGACCCACACACTGTCTGGATGATGTAGACCTCATCAGACCCACACACTGTCTGGATGATGTAGACCACATCAGACCCACACACTGTCTGGATGATGTAGACCACATCAGACCCACACACTGTCTGGATGATGTAGACCTCATCAGACCCACACACTGTCTGGATGATGTAGACCTCATCAGACCCACACACTGTCTGGATGATGTAGACCACATCAGACCCACACACTGTCTGGATAATGTAGACCACATCAGACCCACACACTGTCTGGATGATGTAGACCTCATCAGACCCACACACTGATGATGTAGACCACATCAGACCCACACACTGTCTGGATGATGTAGACCACATCAGACCCACACACTGTCTGGATGATGTAGACCATATCAGACCCACACACTGTCTGGATGATGTAGACCTCATCAGACCCACACACTGTCTCACTCATAAGCTTATTAAATGACACAGAGTTCCCAGAAGGGGACAGTTGAGGGCAGAGGTTAAGGGAAACAAAAGGGGCATAAGCCAGCAAACACTCACTCAATGGCAATGGGTTTATGGGTTGGACAGACGGGGACAGTAACCTATCCACGATTGACTGAAACAAATTTTTTGTTAGTGGTTAAAGGTCTGGTTATGAGACTCATGTTGGATGTAACATGGTTAAAGGTCTGGTTATGAGACTCATGTTGATGTAACATGGTTAAAGGTCTGGTTATGAGACTCATGTTGGATGTAACATGGTTAAAGGTCTGGTTATGAGACTCATGTTGATGTAACATGGTTAAAGGTCTGGTTATGAGACTCGTGTTGGATGTAACATGGTTAAAGGTCTGGTTATGAGACTCATGTTGGATGTAACATGGTTAAAGGTCTGGTTATGAGACTCGTGTTGGATGTAACATGGTTAAAGGTCTGGTTATGAGACTCATGTTGGATGTAACATGGTTAAAGGTCTGGTTATGAGACTCGTGTTGATGTAACATGGTTAAAGGTCTGGTTATGAGACTCGTGTTGGATGTAACATGGTTAAAGGTCTGGTTATGAGACTCATGTTGGATGTAACATGGTTAAAGGTCTGGTTATGAGACTTGTGTTAGATGTAACATGGTTAAAGGTCTGGTTATGAGACTTGTGTTAGATGTAACATGGTTAAAGGTCTGGTTATGAGACTTGTGTTAGATGTAACATGGTTAAAGGTCTGGTTATGAGACTTGTGTTGGATGTAACATGGTTAAAGGTCTGGTTATGAGACTGGTGATGTGTGCAGGTTATCCCCTGGTCCAGCCATCCGTCGTGTCGTGTTTACTCTGTGTTTCATGTGTCACTTCTGGCCAGTCTGGTCGCTTCTAATTTGTTGTCTTTTGTTTTAGTTCTTTTTCTGTTTCCCTTTGTATCATTTTGTTCAAGGGTTATTTGTTTCAGTTACTCTCTCTCTCTGTCTCTCTGTCTCTCTCTCTCTCTCTCTCTCTCTCTCTCTCTCTCTCTCTCTCTCTCTCTCTCTCTCTCTCTCTCTCTCTCTCTCTCTCTCTCTATCTATCTATCTATCTATCTATCTATCTATCTACCTCCTTTATATGAGAGTTAGTGCACCTCTCTTCACATGACAGTTCTTTTCCAATTCCTTTGATCTGAATCGTTATCCTGAAAGACTGCAGAAAAGGTCACATAAAATTTCACCGGATATGAGACTAACACCTGTGTATGTGTGTGTGTGTGTGTGTGTGTGTGTGTGTGTGTGTGTGTGTGTGTTCCTTTTACAATTTACGTCTTTTCATTTGTTTTAATTGGAGTGCGCGCGCACACACACACACACACACACACACACACACACACACACACACACACACACACACACACACATGCACTAACCCATGTACGTTTTCTATTCATCACGTACACTTTGACTGCATGTACCTAGTAATGTGCGATGCAGCCCAGGTCGAGGAAGATTATCGAGTGTGGAGAGTTTGCCGCACGCGCGTGCAACATTGATTCTTCAGTATCTGGTCATAAGACAATAGAGTCTTGAGGCTCCCTCCCCCAGGGCTTGATGACACAGGCCTCACGTCTTGATAAAGAAAGATGCCACGCACTTTCTCCACGGTGCTCCTGGATATCATGTCAGCATGTTACTTTATATTTTTGGTTAGTATGGTTATATACATGATATATTTCTAGTGATAAAAGGGTAAGAGAAGTGTAATGACAGGAAGAGTATAATTGAGAGGGTGGAAGAGGGTGAGCTAGAATGGTCGGGACGTGTGGAGAGAATGAGTGATGAGAGGTTGACAAAGAGGATTTATGTGTCAGAGGTGGAGGGAACAAGGAGAACGAGACCAAACTGGAGATGGAAGAATAGAGTAAAAGAGATTTCGAATAATCGCGGCGCGAATACGCAGGAAGGTAAGAGTCGTGCACGGTACAGAGTGAATTGGAACGTTATGGTATACAGGGGCCGACGTGCTGTCAGTGGACCGAACCAGAGCAAGTGAAGCGGCTGGGGGTGAGCCATAAAAGGGTCTGTAGAGCTTGGTTATGAACAGGGGTGGCTGCGGTTTCAGTGTATTGCGCATGGCAGCTTGAGAATGGATGTGAGCGAATGTGGTCTTTCTTTGTCTATTCTTGGCGCTATCTCGCGAACACGGGAAACATCGAGCAAGTATGAAAAAACAATAGCTCTAGTATGGTTATGTCGTATCAGGTATCATCTATTCATAGGTTATATTTGTAGTATACCACCGTCATATGGTTCATGAAGAGAGGAAACAAGTTTATTACTCGTTCTGTTTATTTGTATATACCTGTTTGTTTCACGTCTGTGGCCTTATTTGGTTTATGTGGATATCTATGGTCCTCTCTCTCTCTCTCTCTCTCTCTCTCTCTCTCTCTCTCTCTCTCTCTCTCTCTCTCTCTCTCTCTCTCTCTCTCTCTCTCACGTTTCCTCCGCCACACGTCACATTCATCACACTGAGATCCCGGACAGAAATTTTAGGAGGGCGTCTGCGATTGCCTGACACTTCCAGTGATTGTATGGCATTCTCCCCGCCTGCATGACACTTTTCATGACAGTGTGGCATTTTTTACTGTATGACACTCCTCGTGATTGTATGGCACTCTCGTGAATAGCACGCTTCGTGATTCTATGGCACTTTTCTTGATTGTGTGTTACTGTTAGCCTGACGCTCTCCATGACTGTTTAGTAATCTCCATAATCTTATGACACTCCACATACCTGCGTGACACTCTCCGTGCGCTCACTCTCCTTAGGTTTCCATCAACTGTGAGCATCAGGAGCAGCCCGGTAGACCATGGATGTATGAGGACGTGATGTGTCGGCCAATCATCACTGACTTGATGAGAGAAGTGTGTGTGTGTGTGTGTGTGTGTGTGTGTGTGTGTGTGTGTGTGTGTGTGTGTGATTACTGTTTGTACGTTGGGTGGAGAGAGCTTTACACTTGTGTTGCCCCGTCTTGACCTTGTATATATGTACCACGTCTTTATTCATATGCACACACACACACACACACACACACACACACACACACACACACACCAGCCTGAGCCATGTACCTATTTACTGACTAGCCTCGAGGAGAGGTAGAGGCCGATTGTCATGGCCAAAATTCGAACTCATGCGGTCCGGTCCCGGGCTGGCCTGTGTTGACTCAAAGTGTGTGTTGTTAGAGGAGGTTGTTGTGTTGCATATGTCTGGGAAGGAAGGGATCGCCGCCCTTGATGTAGGTCCGACCTTCCCTTAACCTAGTTTTCTGTATCTTCCTACCTACCTTGTCTCGCTTCATGTTCCCTACGGGCAGAAATACGTAATACATTTAGAATGTCTAACTGTGTAACCAGCAGTTTCTAACGCCACTTATCTGACCCCATAACTTCCCTCAATTGTTCCCCTAACACCCTTTACCTCTCACCCTAAAACCACTTACCTTTTCCATAATATCCCTTATTCTTACCCATAACCAGTTCCCCCAACACCCGTTGCCAGTTGCCCTAACACCCTTCACCTCTTCCCCCATCACCTCCTACCCGACGACCGAGCTGTCGCAGCCTCTCACGTTAGGGGTCATGGGTGAATGATCTCACACGTGGCCTTGAGTGCAGAACCCCGCAAGCGTGACCTTGCGTGCATGACCCCACGTGCGTGCAGTGTTGACCACGTGCATGACCCCACGTGCGTGCAGTGTTGACCACGTGCATGACCCCACGTGCGTGCAGTGTGGACCACGCTAACCTTCTTTAGACTACCGACGCTCATGAAAACTTACTGTTATAACTTCCTTTTAACCCAGCTGGACAAACCCATGTGTGGGACGTGTGCTCTAACCCATGTGGGGACGTGTGATCAAACCCGTGTGGGGACGTGTGATCAAACCCGTGTGGGGACGTGTGATCAAACCCGTGTGGGGACGTGTGATCAAACCCGTGTGGGGACGTGTGATCAAATAACTTTGATTTTTTTATTTCGTCAGTGGTTCCGGTCATAGAGACAAGTTAGGCCTTGAATTCCTTATGTAAAGAGTTAGAGAGATGGAGAAGAATAAGAGAAGGAAAAAACAATCTAAGAGCTTTAAGGGAAGTGAAAAACCTGTCGTTTGAAAAGTGTTCTTGCGGTAGCTCTTATGAAAGACAGAAGACAAAGCAATGCCATGTAGGGAAAGAAACAGACACCACAACGGCCCATGCTGTAATTGTCATCGGCTACACAGTAATCACGCGACGGATTGTCTCGGTGAGTTGTGGCGGAGTATACAAACAATAGCCAAGTAACGTCTAAAGAAGAGGAAGAGGCACCTATGACTGTGACGTGGGGCAGGTGGGGTGTAGAAAGTGAAATGGGAAGAAGTTTGATTTAAGAGACATTGATAGACTATGGCACAACTGCCACTAGGAGCTCTTTCCCATATATGAATTTGAGGAAGCAGTTGTAACAAGACGAGGGATGGATTAGCCATGAGAAGATGGAGCACATGTAGGAGGAGCGAGGCAATGAAGTTTAGAGTCGTCAACCTATGAATGTTGTCTTATGAAGAGAGAAAATCAATGATAGATGGGAGGAAGAGCCCGGTAGACATAATCCTAAGGGACACCGCTTCTGATAGCGAAAGAGGGAGAGGCTGACCCATCAACACTTGCGGAGACAGACCAACAAAGTGAAAGAGTGAGAAGCGAGAGCAGAGAGTGAGGAAGGAAAGCAAGAGAGGGGAGCTTGGAGATCAGACCCTGATGCCAGATCTGACACTGATGCCACCCACACCCAGTCAGTAACTTTGGGTATATCAGTGACCTACAGTATAGGATTCCCTCAGAGATGATGGCCAGACATTAGTAAAATAGGAAAGGACTATCTAGAATTTATCTAGCTGAGATGAAGGTGCTAAGTTGAGTCGTTGGTCGACTAAGCTATTTGCAGCCGCGGCCTGCAGACCCACGTGGTCTGTAAGTACCTTACCAGGACCTTTTTAGAAATTTCGACTGTTCATTCCAGTGTTTGTGAGGATTGCAGGCAATGTCTTGGATGATCTTGTCCCCATGATATTCAAGATATTTTCTGTTGTAGTTATCCCCCCGTTTGACTTTAAGGGCAATGTTTTATAGATTAAGGAGTTTGTTTATTTTCGTAATACTTGATATTCTTGTCGAAGTTGAATCAAATATTCATTTTTCAATTAAGGATTTATCTGTGCTGGACGAGCTGTCGGTATGTTTCGTGCTGGGAAGCTGTCAGTGAGTCCCGTGTTGGACGAGCTGTCAGTGTCTTGGTTCCCTTTGACATTTGTCTAACATCTATCTTGCTTCCAGTCCTCTTACTCACTGTTCCTCGTTCCCTCCACCTGCTTCACCTGTCTCCTTACTTCCCTCTGTCTTCTTCACTTATCCTTCACTCTTCCTGGCTCCTGCATCTAGATGGGAAGATTAGGATACCATTCTTATTATTCAGTGAATAAACTAGTCATATACCATCAGGTTATCTGCTATCTAACTTTCCCATCTACTTACGATAATTGCATGACACTTTCCATGACTGCTTGACACTGCCAGTGACTGACAATACTTCTCTTGATTGCATGACTCTTCGTGAGTACTTGACACTTCCAGTGCCTACATGACACACCCCTTGATTGCTTGACACTTTCGCTGATTGCACGACATATCCTGTGACAGCATGACACTACCCATAATTGCATGACTGTCGGCGATGTCACAACAAGTCCTGTAATTACAAAAGTAACTTAACCTGACAAGAAGCATTGATTACGAGAGTCAATTGACATTTTAATCCTATTTAGGGATTAGATAACTTAGGTCAGTCCTTATCTGCTTCACTCACTCTTCATCTGAGATGATTGATTGCTGTGCTTTAGGCTTGTTAATGTGGGGAGAGATAGAAATAGATAGATAGATAGATAGATAGAGATAGAGACAGAGATAGAGAGAGAGAGAGAGAGAGAGAGAGAGAGAGAGAGAGAGAGAGAGAGAGAGAGAGAGTATGCCTATCCATATGTGTGTTTCTGTGTGTGTGTGTGTGTGTGTGTGCGCGTGTGTGTGTGTAAGTAGGGGGGAGGGGGAGGGGGGGGGGGGGGGGAGAACGTGCACGGGCTCTAACACCTTCGAGGGAAGGAAAACAATTCTGGGTGGCGTGCAGGGCTTGTGTGTGGGGTCGGGTCTCTGCCGTGCCTGGCCTCGTGTGACTGTGCGTCGCCTCTCACGTGTGTTGCAGGTCAGACAACCTGGGTCCATGTACAGGTCAGACATCTGGGTCCAGAATATCTGCACTGATACTGTTCATCTGTTCCAAGCAGGATTGTACCACCAGTTATAGGGGCTGCGAACATCGTCCCATATATCCCAGTAACAGTGAGCTAGGCTCCGGTTATAAGAGCCATTGTAGTCATTCTTTTGTTCTGCTTACTCTTCCTCTACCATCGGTTATATGGACCTGTATAATCACCATATATATTTCGGTAAGTGGAGGCTTAGCTTCGATTACATGGAACTCCCAGAATCACTTTGAATAACTGGCCAGGAAAATCTGTAGCTCCTTTTAAAAGAAACAGCGTAATCATCTCATATAACCGAACCAATCAGATCTACTATATTCGCTTACAAAAGACCACTGTGATCGTTTTAACCGGGAAGCACTGTGGCATCTCCATCAAGTGTGAGCATCAGGATCTGTGCGATGGACGATGGATGGGCTGGGGACGTGAGATGGAAGCCAATCATCATTTAATTGATGAGAGAACTTCCCCTGGAATGTGGGAGTGGGGGAGGTAGCCGTAGTGTGATTGGTGAGCCGGGGGAAGGGGGTGCCCTTTTGTTTGTGTAGGGGAAGGCGCCCCTAGAGTGTGTGTGTGTGTGTGTGTAGGTGGAGGTATGCATAGTGTGTGTGGAATGTGAGGTGCTTCTAATGTGTAACTGCTTATTCTTAAAGTAAGAGGAAGATAGTTCTACACTTGTGAAGTCCTATCTCTTGAAGAGATTTAGTTTTAAACATTTGTAAACTGCTTGCATCACCGTTTCCTCAACTAGGCAATTGCTACAACCCTTACACTAAAACAGCTCAGGTATTTCTTTCTATGCTTTCTAACCAGGTTCATGCCATGGCCTCTGGATACTCTCGTATTGCATGTTATACAGACTGTTCATTGTCGACGACGTACAGCTATTTAAGAAACTTGAAGACTGTAACCACATCACCCTTTTCTCTTCTCTCCTCCATGGGGGACACATGTGTAGTCCCAACTTTCCACTGTAGTTCAGTCCTCTCAATTCAAGTACCACTTTTAGTGTATCTGCTCTGGACCCTCTCAGTCAGACCTTTGTGCTTCTCTGGTTGCGATGATCAGAACTGAGTGACATAAGCCAGATTCAGTGTAGTATATGTTGCTTACCAAACCTTAAGGCTTTATCCACACTACAGTGACGGTCACAATCCACGCGCGCTATATTCACGGTCCAGTCAAATATTCAACGCATGTCTGTGGCAGTGAACACACACACACTAGCCATCACATTCAAGTCCAGGTCAAGTCATGTTTACGAGACAACCCGTTAAAAGATATACCGACCGAAGCGAGACCATAGCGTGGGCGTTACTTCCAGTGGTCAACCAACCGTCAGTGTAAATTGGATAAGCTCGTTGCTCACACTAGTCTTGCTGCTTCAGTCGTCGCTAAGTTTGGTGCATTGAAACATAAATCCAAAGAACAAATTATGCGAGTGAGATTATGATAAATGTTTGTCTATTTGAATACATAGGAATGGATATACGCTTCTATTACATTTATTACTAAAAATGTAGCTTCTACAAAGGCTTTGAAGCGATTCTGTTGCTCATTTTCAGATTATCATAAATCACATTAGTGAAGAACAAGATGGAGAAAGTTAATCATGGTACGAGATGGTCCCTTTACTGGAGCGTGTATGTGAACACCCTATTACCGTTCCTTGACTGGACCCCTGACCGTCGCGTAACGTGAATAAAGCCTACCAGTTCTCCTGATGACAGTGGTCATGCTCACTCTCCATACCTAGGCTCGGTATCTTGACTTCCAGTGGGTAGTAATCGCTCCGAGGGCTTCATTTTGTCTAATCTTTAATACCTTGCTCTTACTAGAATTGAATTTCATCAGCCATTTACTAAACCAACTTTGGAGTTTGTCCAAGTTCTCCTGTAAGCTTATGCAGTCACCATGACCTACACATACTCCACAAAAACATCTAAACTAGAGTCTAGTCCACCAGACAAGTCTTCTACATACATCAAGAACAGTGATAGACCCAAGACCGAGACCCATTGCATTTCGCTGGTCACACTAGACCATTGCATGAATGGTCGTCTCACGTACGTCTTTTATTTCCTTCCTCTAAGATAATCTCTCCATAGAATTTCATCCCTCACTCCTGCCTGTAGTCCTATCGTGTGTGTGTGTGTGTGTGTGTGTGTGTGTGTGTGTGTGTGTGTGTGTGTGTGTGTGATTACTGTTTGTACGTTGGGTGGAGAGAGCTTTACACTTGTGTTGCCCCGTCTTGACCTTGTATATATGTACCACGTCTTTATTCATATGCACACCACACACACACACACACACACACACACACCACACACCAGCCTGAGCCATGTACCTATTTACTGACTAGCCTCGAGGAGAGGTAGAGGCCGATTGTCATGGCCAAAATTCGAACTCATGCGGTCCGGTCCCGGGCTGGCCTGTGTTGACTCAAAGTGTGTGTTGTTAGAGGAGGTTGTTGTGTTGCATATGTCTGGAAAGGAAGGGATCGCCGCCCTTGATGTAGGTCCGACCTTCCCTTAACCTAGTTTTCTGTATCTTCCTACCTACCTTGTCTCGCTTCATGTTCCCTACGGGCAGAAATACGTAATACATTTAGAATGTCTAACTGTGTAACCAGCAGTTTCTAACGCCACTTATCTGACCCCATAACTTCCCTCAATTGTTCCCCTAACACCCTTTACCTCTCACCCTAAAACCACTTACCTTTTCCATAATATCCTTATTCTTACCCATAACCAGTTCCCCCAACACCCGTTGCCAGTTGCCCTAACACCCTTCACCTCTTCCCCCATCACCTCCTACCCGACGACCGAGCTGTCGCAGCCTCTCACGTTAGGAGTCATGGGTGAATGATCTCACACGTGGCTTTGAGTGGAGAACCCCGCAAGCGTGACCTTGCGTGCATGACCCCACGTGCGTGCAGTGTTGACCACGTGCATGACCCCACGTGCGTGCAGTGTTGACCACGTGCATGACCCCACGTGCGTGCAGTGTGGACCACGCTAACCTTCTTTAGACTACCGACGCTCATGAAAACTTACTGTTATAACTTCCTTTTAACCCAGCTGGACAAACCCATGTGTGGGACGTGTGCTCTAACCCATGTGGGGACGTGTGATCAAACCCGTGTGGGGACGTGTGATCAAACCCGTGTGGGGACGTGTGATCAAACCCGTGTGGGGACGTGTGATCAAACCCGTGTGGGGACGTGTGATCAAATAACTTTGATTTTTTTATTTCGTCAGTGGTTCCGGTCATAGAGACAAGTTAGGCCTTGAATTCCTTATGTAAAGAGTTAGAGAGATGGAGAAGAATAAGAGAAGGAAAAAACAATCTAAGAGCTTTAAGGGAAGTGAAAAACCTGTCGTTTGAAAAGTGTTCTTGCGGTAGCTCTTATGAAAGACAGAAGACAAAGCAATGCCATGTAGGGAAAGAAACAGACACCACAACGGCCCATGCTGTAATTGTCATCGGCTACACAGTAATCACGCGACGGATTGTCTCGGTGAGTTGTGGCGGAGTATACAAACAATAGCCAAGTAACGTCTAAAGAAGAGGAAGAGGCACCTATGACTGTGACGTGGGGCAGGTGGGGTGTAGAAAGTGAAATGGGAAGAAGTTTGATTTAAGAGACATTGATAGACTATGGCACAACTGCCACTAGGAGCTCTTTCCCATATATGAATTTGAGGAAGCAGTTGTAACAAGACGAGGGATGGATTAGCCATGAGAAGATGGAGCACATGTAGGAGGAGCGAGGCAATGAAGTTTAGAGTCGTCAACCTATGAATGTTGTCTTATGAAGAGAGAAAATCAATGATAGATGGGAGGAAGAGCCCGGTAGACATAATCCTAAGGGACACCGCTTCTGATAGCGAAAGAGGGAGAGGCTGACCCATCAACACTTGCGGAGACAGACCAACAAAGTGAAAGAGTGAGAAGCGAGAGCAGAGAGTGAGGAAGGAAAGCAAGAGAGGGGAGCTTGGAGATCAGACCCTGATGCCAGATCTGACACTGATGCCACCCACACCCAGTCAGTAACTTTGGGTATATCAGTGACCTACAGTATAGGATTCCCTCAGAGATGATGGCCAGACATTAGTAAAATAGGAAAGGACTATCTAGAATTTATCTAGCTGAGATGAAGGTGCTAAGTTGAGTCGTTGGTCGACTAAGCTATTTGCAGCCGCGGCCTGCAGACCCACGTGGTCTGTAAGTACCTTACCAGGACCTTTTTAGAAATTTCGACTGTTCATTCCAGTGTTTGTGAGGATTGCAGGCAATGTCTTGGATGATCTTGTCCCCATGATATTTAAGATATTTTCTGTTGTAGTTATCCCCCCGTTTGACTTTAAGGGCAATGTTTTATAGATTAAGGAGTTTGTTTATTTTCGTAATACTTGATATTCTTGTCGAAGTTGAATCAAATATTCATTTTTCAATTAAGGATTTATCTGTGCTGGACGAGCTGTCGGTATGTTTCGTGCTGGGAAGCTGTCAGTGAGTCCCGTGTTGGACGAGCTGTCAGTGTCTTGGTTCCCTTTGACATTTGTCTAACATCTATCTTGCTTCCAGTCCTCTTACTCACTGTTCCTCGTTCCCTCCACCTGCTTCACCTGTCTCCTTACTTCCCTCTGTCTTCTTCACTTATCCTTCACTCTTCCTGGCTCCTGCATCTAGATGGGAAGATTAGGATACCATTCTTATTATTCAGTGAATAAACTAATCATATACCATCAGGTTATCTGCTATCTAACTTTCCCATCTACTTACGATAATTGCATGACACTTTCCATGACTGCTTGACACTGCCAGTGACTGACAATACTTCTCTTGATTGCATGACTCTTCGTGAGTACTTGACACTTCCAGTGCCTACATGACACACCCCTTGATTGCTTGACACTTTCGCTGATTGCACGACATATCCTGTGACAGCATGACACTGCCCATAATTGCATGACTGTCGGCGATGTCACAACAAGTCCTGTAATTACAAAAGTAACTTAACCTGACAAGAAGCATTGATTACGAGAGTCAATTGACATTTTAATCCTATTTAGGGATTAGATTACTTAGGTCAGTCCTTATCTGCTTCACTCACTCTTCATCTGAGATGATTGATTGCTGTGCTTTAGGCTTGTTAATGTGGGGAGAGATAGAAATAGATAGATAGATAGATAGATAGAGATAGAGACAGAGATAGAGAGAGAGAGAGAGAGAGAGAGAGAGAGAGAGAGAGAGAGAGAGAGAGAGAGAGAGAGAGAGAGAGAGTATGCCTATCCATATGTGTGTTTCTGTGTGTGTGTGTGTGTGTGTGTGTGCGCGTGTGTGTGTGTAAGTAGGGGGGAGGGGGAGGGGGGGGAGAACGTGCACGGGCTCTAACACCTTCGAGGGAAGGAAAACAATTCTGGGTGGCGTGCAGGGCTTGTGTGTGGGGTCGGGTCTCTGCCGTGCCTGGCCTCGTGTGACTGTGCGTCGCCTCTCACGTGTGTTGCAGTTCAGACAACCTGGGTCCATGTACAGGTCAGACATCTGGGTCCAGAATATCTGCACTGATACTGTTCATCTGTTCCAAGCAGGATTGTACCACCAGTTATAGGGGCTGCGAACATCGTCCCATATATCCCAGTAACAGTGAGCTAGGCTCCGGTTATAAGAGCCATTGTAGTCATTCTTTTGTTCTGCTTACTCTTCCTCTACCATCGGTTATATGGACCTGTATAATCACCATATATATTTCGGTAAGTGGAGGCTTAGCTTCGATTACATGGAACTCCCAGAATCACTTTGAATAACTGGCCAGGAAAATCTGTAGCTCCTTTTAAAAGAAACAGCGTAATCATCTCATATAACCGAACCAATCAGATCTACTATATTCGCTTACAAAAGACCACTGTGATCGTTTTAACCGGGAAGCACTGTGACATCTCCATCAAGTGTGAGCATCAGGATCTGTGCGATGGACGATGGATGGGCTGGGGACGTGAGATGGAAGCCAATCATCATTTAATTGATGAGAGAACTTCCCCTGGAATGTGGGAGTGGGGGAGGTAGCCGTAGTGTGATTGGTGAGCCGGGGGAAGGGGGTGCCCTTTTGTTTGTGTAGGGGAAGGCGCCCCTAGAGTGTGTGTGTGTGTGTGTGTGTAGGTGGAGGTATGCATAGTGTGTGTGGAATGTGAGGTGCTTCTAATGTGTAACTGCTTATTCTTAAAGTAAGAGGAAGATAGTTCTACACTTGTGAAGTCCTTTCTCTTGAAGAGATTTAGTTTTAAACATTTGTAAACTGCTTGCATCACCGTTTCCTCAACTAGGCAATTGCTACAACCCTTACGCTAAAACAGCTCAGGTATTTCTTTCTATGCTTTCTAACCAGGTTCATGCCATGGCCTCTGGATACTCTCGTATTGCATGTTATACAGACTGTTCATTGTCGACGACGTACAGCTATTTAAGAAACTTGAAGACCGTAACCACATCACCCTTTTCTCTTCTCTCCTCCATGGGGGACACATGTGTAGTCCCAACTTTCCACTGTAGTTCAGTCCTCTTAATTCAAGTACCACTTTTAGTGTATCTGCTCTGGACCCTCTCAGTCAGACCTTTGTGCTTCTCTGGTTGCGATGATCAGAACTGAGTGACATAAGCCAGATTCAGTGTAGTATATGTTGCTTACCAAACCTTAAGGCTTTATCCACACTACAGTGACGGTCACAATCCACGCGCGCTATATTCACGGTCCAGTCAAATATTCAACGCATGTCTGTGGCAGTGAACACACACACACTAGCCATCACATTCAAGTCCAGGTCAAGTCATGTTTACGAGACAACCCGTTAAAAGATATACCGACCGAAGCGAGACCATAGCGTGGGCGTTACTTCCAGTGGTCAACCAACCGTCAGTGTAAATTGGATAAGCTCGTTGCTCACACTAGTCTTGCTGCTTCAGTCGTCGCTAAGTTTGGTGCAGTGAAACATAAATCCAAAGAACAAATTATGCGAGTGAGATTATGTTAATGTTTGTCTATTTGAATACATAGGAATGGATATACGCTTCTATTACATTTATTACTAAAAATGTAGCTTCTACAAAGGCTTTGAAGCGATTCTGTTGCTCATTTTCAGATTATCATAAATCACATTAGTGAAGAACAAGATGGAGAAAGTTAATCATGGTACGAGATGGTCCCTTTACTGGAGCGTGTATGTGAACACCCTATTACCGTTCCTTGACTGGACCCCTGACCGTCGCGTAACGTGAATAAAGCCTACCAGTTCTCCTGATGACAGTGGTCATGCTCACTCTCCATACCTAGGCTCGGTATCTTGACTTCCAGTGGGTAGTAATCGCTCCGAGGGCTTCATTTTGTCCAATCTTTAATACCTTGCTCTTACTAGAATTGAATTTCATCAGCCATTTACTAAACCAACTTTGGAGTTTGTCCAAGTTCTCCTGTAAGCTTATGCAGTCACCATGACCTACACATACTCCACAAAAACATCTAAACTAGAGTCTAGTCCACCAGACAAGTCTTCTACATACATCAAGAACAGTGATAGACCCAAGACCGAGACCCATTGCATTTCGCTGGTCACACTAGACCATTGCATGAATGGTCGTCTCACGTACGTCTTTTATTTCCTTCCTCTAAGATAATCTCTCCATTGAATTTCATCCCTCACTCCTGCCTGTAGTCCTATCGTGTGTGTGTGTGTGTGTGTGTGTGTGTGTGTGCGTGTGTGATAGAGAGGTACCTTTAGTTTGTATGTGGGGAGAGTTTTCCGAGAGTGTGTAAGGCATGAGAAATGCCCACAGCTTGTGTGAAGGGGAAGAGAGAAGCCCCTAGAATTGTGTGAAGGCGGGGAGAGAGTTCTTCTGGCAAGTCCACCCTGAGCCCGAACATTATTTACCACTCTCCTCTGAGGAGCACAAAGGGTGTTCTTGCCCTCACGTGCGTGGCCCCCCACATGCGAGCCTCACCGACTGCAATACACAGGCCATCGTCCGCACAATCCCCAGGCTACTACCTCAGCCAGACCCACAGGATTTCTTTCACCTGAAACTTACGGGGAAAAGTTGCAACTACTTGATTAATCTATTGTACCTGTGTACTTGGCGTATTGTACCTGTGTACTTGGCGTATTGTACCTGTGTACATTCTCCTGGCGTATTGTACCTGTGTACATTCTCCTGGCGTATTGTACCTGTGTACATTCTCCTGGCGTATTGTACCTGTGTACATTCTCCTGGCGTATTGTACTTGTGTACATTCTCCTGGCGTATTGTACCTGTGTACATTCTCTTGGCGTATTGTACCTGTGTACATTCTCTTGGCGTATTGTACCTGTGTACATTCTCTTGGCGTATTGTACCTGTGTACATTCTCTTGGCGTATTGTACCTGTGTACATTCTCTTGGCGTATTGTACCTGTGTACATTCTCTTGGCGTATTGTACCTGTGTACATTCTCTTGGCGTGTTGTACCTGTGTACATTCTCCTGGCGTATTGTACCTGTGTACATTCTCCTGGCGTATTGTACCTGTGTACATTCTCTTGGCGTATTGTACCTGTGTACATTCTCTTGACGTATTGTACCTGTGTACATTCTCTTGCTGTATTGTACCTGTGTTCATTCTCTTGGCGTATTAATTGCTCATGTTGAAGTAAACTCTAGTCCATTTTTATCATAGTTCCTCCTGAAGCGCTTCCATGTTCGACTTGTGCCTAACTGTATATTCATTCTTTCCCGTTTCATTTTGTGTTCATATATATATATATATATATATATATATATATATATATATATATATATATATATATATATATATATATTATTCTTTGTCGTTGTCTGCCGCGTTAGCGAGGTACCATAAGGAAACAGACGAAAGAATGGCCCAACCCGCCCACATACACATGCATATACACACTCGTCCACACACGCACATATACATGTATATATATATATATATGTATATATATATATATATATATATATATATATATATATATATATATATATATATATATATTTATATGTATATATATTCTTTTTTAAAGAGATCTGCTGTTTCCTGGTTGTTGTTGCTTTCTGTTCCTTCCTCTCCCTTCGTCTATCCCTCCTTTTCTCCCTCCTTCCCTCGCCCCTCCACCACACTCCACATCCATCACTGGAGGACTGACCACTGCTGCACAACAGGCGGGCGTCTGTGGCTGCATGGCACTTCCGTTGCCTGACTGACACTTTCAGTGCCTCTTCTTTACACTACCGATGACTGCAGAACACCCTGCAAGACTACATGCCACTCCATGATCGTATAATCGGCTACAATATCCACTCATTTACTCTACAACAGTGGCTGTCTGACACTGTCAGTCATGGAATGACAACTTAACTGATGGATTGACATTCTCTTTGGTCGTATGACACTGGTCGTGACCACATGAGCTTCCGTTACTATATGACACTTGTCTTGAATTTTACGACACCGTAAAATTCTCTGATGCTCCTTGTGACTATATGACGCTATCAAATATGTCGCTAACTTTAAGATTTTCTTTGATCACATGCCAGTGTAGCTGTATGACATTGTCATAAAGCGTATGAGAGACTGTGACAGCATGACACGTATGACGTGCTCAATGATTGCATGACAACTCCGGTAAATACATGACACCTCCGGTAATTGATGACACCTCCAATGATTGCCTGACATCTCCGGTAATTGCAGGACATGTCTACTGACTGATGACTGCATTAGTGACTTAGCAATGGCGTCATGACTTTAGAGATGCCTGGTACTTTATACCGTGGCATGATACATCTGTTGATTGCTATGCACTTTATACCTGTGCATGATCGACAGGAGCGGAGGGATGAGACTCCCTACTATTGCATGAGGCACTTCAGTGATTGCCTTACACACGGCTCATAAGAGGTCGTGAGAGCGACCCAGTGGTGATAATTGGAACCCATGGAAGGATAATAGTTTTACCCTGGTGCACAACTCTTGGTTGTGAGGCTGTGAGTGTTGCATCTCACTGGCGCTGGGAGAGAGAGAGAGAGAGAGAGAGAGAGAGAGAGAGAGAGAGAGAGAGAGAGAGAGAGAGAGAGAGAGAGAGAACAAGCCAGAGAAAACTAATCAGTCTTATATTCACATGTTTGTCAGTCAGTTGTATACAAAGCGTTTGAAAGACAGTATGGATGAAGGGTACATGCATGGCCAAGGGTAGGTGGCGGCCAGTATGGCGCGTGCAGTGGATACAGTATATAAGATAGGTGGGTGGCATGGACCCAGCGGGTCCTCGACTGGTCAGAAAGAGAGGAATGGTGTCAGTGGTATTTACGTAAGACATGCGTACATACAGAGGGTATCGGGACTCGTTTGGGTACAATTACAAACATTACAATGGGGTATGAAAGCACATCACGTAAGGTACACAATATAAAGTGTTTGAGTTACATAAATTTGGTATTTGTAATGTCCACACGAGCAAAACACATGTTCACTGGAGTGTATGTGGAAAACGTCACAGTGCACAGACACATCACATATGCGATATGCGGTTATAAAATGTATTAGCACTAGGCCTGATTACTATCAGATGTTTATATACGAAGATGACGGACCGATAGTGACCCCTGTTCACATCTTTTACACTCCTTCTCCTCCTTCACCAGTATTGCTCTACCTCAATGATAGTAAATGCAATTCAATCAGCTTTTAGTTGAAGAGTTTTAGAATTTTAAAACTGACATAAGTGAGAACCTGCTGAGTTAGATGTCGCACAAGTGACATCTGTCGCCTCCATCATCGCTACCGTCAACCCTCACGTTCACTACTGCAGCAGGACAACACACCAGGCACATGCCACACAGCCGAACACGAACATCTCCTGTACCATACAAGGGATATGCTACTGGAGGAACACAGTATGTTTGTCCCTTGACCACTACGTAATGACTCTTGGGTATAACGGCCTGTTTAATTACAAGATCATACGTCACGTCGTCATACCCACAGTTAGTCGAAACAGAGTACATTTCGTTAAAGAACTCGCTAGAAGCGAGTTCATCCTGTCCCTTCTACTGAGTGTAGCGCAGCTTTGAAGTTCAGACTTTAGTTGTTAAGAGTTTAATTGAACAACCAGTTCTTCCCGACTGTTCTACATCAAGTGGTGGATGATGGTTATGATGGCATGACGGGTGTGGCAACGGATGGCTGGAATGAACACAGTCTGTCTACGTACACCAGGCTACGGGGACAGAAAGGTGCCTCTCATGCCATCTAAAGATATCCCGACGTTGATGGTTTTATGATTCATGTGTTTCCCTACATGCACTACAGTCACACTTACCACTGGCCTTACCTTGACATCCAGACACTTCATCTCATTTTTTTTTTTTTTTTTTTTTTTTTATACTTTGTCGCTGTCTCCCGCGTTTGCGAGGTAGCGCAAGGAAACAGACGAAAGAAATGGCCCAACCCCCCCCCCCCCCCATACACATGTACATACACACGTCCACACACGGAAATATACATACCTACACAGCTTTCCATGGTTTACCCCGGACGCTTCACATGCCTTGATTCAATCCACTGACAGCACGTCAACCCCTGTATACCACATCGCTCCAATTCACTCTATTCCTTGCCCTCCTTTCACCCTCCTGCATGTTCAGGCCCCGATCACACAAAATCCTTTTCACTCCATCTTTCCACCTCCAATTTGGTCTCCCTCTTCTCCTCGTTCCCTCCACCTCCGACACATATATCCTCTTGGTCAATCTTTCCTCACTCATTCTCTCCATGTGCCCAAACCATTTCAAAACACCCTCTTCTGCTCTCTCAACCACGCTCTTTTTATTTCCACACATCTCTCTTACCCTTACGTTACTTACTCGATCAAACCACCTCACACCACACATTGTCCTCAAACATCTCATTTCCAGCACATCCATCCTCCTGCGCACAACTCTATCCATAGCCCACGCCTCGCAACCATACAACATTGTTGGAACTACTATTCCTTCAAACATACCCATTTTTTGCTTTCCGGGATAATGTTCTCGACTTCCACACATTTTTCAAGGCTCCCAAAATTTTCGCCCCCTCCCCCACCCTATGATCCACTTCCGCTTCCATGGTTCCATCCGCTGACAGATCCACTCCCAGATATCTAAAACACTTCACTTCCTCCAGTTTTTCACCATTCAAACTCACCTCCCAATTGACTTGACCCTCAACCCTACTGTACCTAATAACCTTGCTCTTATTCACATTTACTCTTAACTTTCTTCTTCCACACACTTTACCAAACTCCGTCACCAGCTTCTGCAGTTTCTCACATGAATCCGCCACCAGCGCTGTATCATCAGCGAACAACAACTGACTCACTTCCCAAGCTCTCTCATCCCCAACAGACTTCATACTTGCCCCTCTTTCCAAGACTCTTGCATTTACCTCCCTAACAACCCCATCCATAAACAAATTAAACAACCATGGAGACATCACACACCCCTGCCGCAAACCTACATTCACTGAGAACCAATCACTTTCCTCTCTTCCTACACATACACATGCCTTACATCCTCGATAAAAACTTTTCACTGCTTCTAACAACTTCATCTCATTTACAAAATACAATAATAAACACTCCACCAAATCGCTTACAAGAATATTGTCCTCTATGTTAATCACCTCACACACACTTCACTCCAACGATAACAACTGCGTAATCATCCCATGTATCCACTATCCACTATGACGCTTCACTTCCCTTACAAGAATATCGTTTAAAGCGGTCCAACAAGCGGGTTGTTCGCTGCTCCAGCCAGGTGTGTGCTGTGGACCGTCAGTGTACAGCACACAGTGACACTGTTATGGACCGGGAATGACCACTGGACCGGACTGGCTGGATTGAACTGGAGGGAGAGGTACGCGTGTGAGGGGGGAAGGGAGGAGTGGGAGAGGGCAGGAAGAGGGGGAAGAAGAGAGAGAGAGAGAGAGAGAGAGAGAGAGAGAGAGAGAGAGAGAGAGAGAGAGAGAGCATAAGACTGCACACGCAGGGTTCATTATTCCCGCTATCTCCCTTATCTCGGGCGAGGAGTGGAGCGTGAAGGGTTCCACGTTGATAACAGAGGAGCCGTGATAAGCTTACCTGGAGCTATGGGTGAAAAAAGTGTGAGGGAGGAGGTGATAGGAGGAGGGAAGGGATAGTTGGAGGAGGAGAGAGGAGGAGGCATCTCTGGGAGGAGTGTACGGAGCAAGAGGGAGATATATAAAGAGGAAGAGGAGGAGGAGGATAGTGGTAGAAATAGATGGTTTAAAAAGTTGAGGTGTAAGACGTAAGGAGAAGGATAGAAGGAAGGAGACGGGAGGAAACTGGGATGATGAAGAAGGTAATGGAAGATGGTGGAGAGAAAGAGAACCGAGAATAGGAAACAAAAGAAATAGAGTCCTACAGGATACAGCGGGTGAGGAGCCTGTCATCCTAAAACAAGAGAGTTGCTCCTGCAGACCCCAGGTGTGGTCCCCCAGCTGGACCATGGCTCCTGTCAAGGCTCTTACCTGCGACGGACTCGTGGGCAGTTGGTACGCCAGATGACAACTGTGCGGAGAAGTGGACTCAAAGCTGCTTGTGCCCAGTCATCAACGTCAGTGTGTGTGGCTCATGCTGGGTCTGGCAATCTACTCCGTCCTGTGTATGGGACCGTCGAACTTGTCTGGGGTGTGTGGGTGGTGGTGGGAGGAGGAGGACTTGTCTGGAGTGTGTGGGTGGTGGTGGGAGGAGGAGGACTTGTCTGGGGTGTGTGGGTGGTGGTGGGAGAGGGAGGACTTGTCTGGGGTGTGTGGGTGGTGGTGGGAGGAGGAGGACTTGTCTGGAGTGTGTGGGTGGTGGTGGGAGAGGGAGGACTTGTCTGGGGTGTGTGGGTGGTGGTGGGAGGGGCAGGACTTGTCTGGGGTGTGTAGAGGGGCAATGCAATATTTTGGCAGCAGCTTTAGGAAGGGGGAAATTGATGTGTAAGCAGAACGTAGGTAAGGATGTAATATCATGGGGACTTTTGAACTCCCGACGTGATGTCTTTCTTTATGATATCTGTAGACGTGATGAATATTATGGCCCTGACACCACGTGTTAGGAACTGCTGTGGTATCTACAGACTGAAAGATGATGAAAAAAAAACTTGGAGTCAGTTTATAGATCACAAGGATTATAGTCGCCTTTACCTCCGGATATATTCAGCTTCATAATAACAATCTAACTTAATTTATGATTTTCCCGTGAATTATGTTTACGAGTTCATAGAAATAATCTCGGCAAGACAGTAAATTCATATGATTATATTTCTGTGACATAAACAACCTTCTTAATTACTGAGCAAGACCAGTTATATCCTGACTACGGCGGCCTTGGGTAACGTGACTGCCTCAACAACATGAAGTGGTAGAGTGTGAGCTGTGAACACAGGTGGTGGTAGAGTGTTAGCTGTGAACACAGGTAGTGGTAGAGTGTGAGCTGTGAACACAGGTGGTGGTAGAGTGTTAGCTGTGAACACAGGTGGTGGTAGAGTGTGAGCTGTGAACACAGGTGGTGGTAGAGTGTTAGCTGTGAACACAGGTAGTGGTAGAGTGTGAGCTGTGAACACAGGTGGTGGTAGAGTGTTAGCTGTGAACACAGGTAGTGGTAGAGTGTGAGCTGTGAACACAGGTGGTGGTAGAGTGTTAGCTGTGAACACAGGTGGTGGTAGAGTGTGAGCTGTGAACACAGGTAGTGGTAGAGTGTGAGCTGTGAACACAGGTAGTGGTAGAGTGTGAGCTGTGAACACAGGTAGTGGTAGAGTGTGAGCTGTGAACACAGGTGGTGGTAGAGTGTGAGCTGTGAACACAGGTGGTGGTAGAGTGTGAGCTGTGAACACAGGTGGTGGTAGAGTGTGAGCTGTGAACACAGGTAGTGGTAGAGTGTGAGCTGTGAACACAGGTGGTGGTAGAGTGTGAGCTGTGAACACAGGTGGTGGTAGAGTGTGAGCTGTGAACACAGGTAGTGGTAGAGTGTGAGCTGTGAACACAGGTAGTGGTAGAGTGTGAGCTGTGAACACAGGTAGTGGTAGAGTGTGAGCTGTGAACACAGGTGATGGTAGAGTGTGAGCTGTGAACACAGGTGGTGGTAGAGTGTGAGCTGTGAACACAGGTGGTGGTAGAGTGTGAGCTGTGAACACAGGTAGTGGTAGAGTGTGAGCTGTGAACACAGGTGGTGGTAGAGTGTGAGCTGTGAACACAGGTGGTGGTAGAGTGCGAGCAGTGAAATACGGACGGTAGTAGAGTGCGAGCAGTGCGGACGATGTGGGCAGTTGTAGAGTGCGGGTAGTACAAGCAGTAGTACAGAACAAGCAGTACAAGCAATGGTCTCTAAGATGATGTACTCCCATGCGTTGACAGTAAACAATCTTCTGTAAACAGAGTTTGTGATTGAAAATTAATTTTTTCTTGTGTTGTTATCATGTCAAGATCATTATGATTAGTGTTGTTATCATGTCAAGATCATTATGATTAGTGTTGTTATCATGTCAAGATCATTATGGTCAGTGTTGTTATCATGTCAAGATCATTATGATTAGTGTTGTTATCATGTCAAGATCATTATGGTTAGTGTTGTTATCATGTCAAGATCATTATGGTCAGTGTTGTTATCATGTCAAGATCATTATGATTAGTGTTGTTATCATGTCAAGATCATTATGGTTAGTGTTGTTATCATGTCAAGATCATTATGGTCAGTGTTGTTATCATGTCAAGATCATTATGATTAGTGTTGTTATCATGTCAAGATCATTATGATTAGTGTTGTTTTCATGTCAAGATCATTATGATTAGTGTTGTTATCATGTCAAGATCATTATGGTTAGTGTTGTTATCATGTCAAGATCATTATGATTAGTGTTGTTATCATGTCAAGATCATTATGGTCAGTGTTGTTATCATGTCAGGTACGATCGCATGACCCTTGAGCGCATTGGTATGACCTTTGAACATGTCATTACATGTCTTAGGAATGCTGGTCTCGGATAACGTCGTGATCAAGGGTCGTACCGTCGTGATGAAGGGTAGTACCGTACCGTCCAGCTCAAAGGTCGTACCGTCGTGCTGAAGGGTGATACCGTCGTGCTGAAGGGTCGTACCGTCGTGCTGAAGGGTCGTACCGTCGTGCTGAAGGGTCGCACCGTCGTGGTCATGAGTGAAAGTGATAGTAATTTCGTGATTATTGAGGCACTTAACAACAAAGATACCTATCGTCTGTACTGTAAGAGTGACCTATAATTCTAAATATAAGGACAGATGTAACGGTAAATCTAGAGTCAAGCACTATAATAACTTCACACCTCGCCTGACCTCACCAGGTAAATTGTTGCTAAAACATTGGTAACGTGTAACGTTAGCTCAGGGACTGTTGGTATACTGTGGCTTCGTCACAAAGAACAGATATCTTGGAATTTGTTTCCATAAGGCAGTATGTCGCAGGGAGGAAGAGGTTGGCACAATCGTGAGAATTTGATTAATTGTTGGTAAAGAAACGTTTAGAAGTTGGTGGTTAACGTATGTATAATGATATTACTCCTTGAGAACATCGGCACGACCCTTGAGTTCGATGGTACGATCCTTTAGAATGACGCTATGGTACTTGTGCACGACTTCACGACCCTCTTTTACCCTAAACTCAACTGTCTGTACTAACAGAATGCATTATGTACACAATCTGTAACTAATGAAATAGAAAGAGATAGATAATTAGATAATGGAAGTCTCATCTAAATCATAGGTAATATATCGTTCAAACTTTGAAGAATCTGTCCTGTAAACGTATGACAGTCCTCATTCTGTGGTCATACGTGAAGATTCCTTTGGAATAAGAAATTCTTTAATGAAAAAATAATCCCAGTCGTACAAGGTGACTTTTCACTCGCGAAATCCGGTGATATATATATATGTGTGTGTGTGTGTGTGTGTATATACATATATATATATATATATATATATATATATATATATATATATATATATATATATGTATATATATATATATATATATATATATATATATATATATATATATATATATATATATATATATATATATATATATATATATATGTCTGATCATTATCTTGTGGAGGCTAAGGTGAAGATTTGTATGGGTTTTCAGAAAAGAAGAGTGGATGTTGGGGTGAAGAGGGTGGTGAGAGTAAGTGAGCTTGGGAAGGAGACTTGTGTGAGGAAGTACCAGGAGAGACTGAGTACAGAATGGAAAAAGGTGAGAACAATGGAAGTAAGGGGAGTGGGGGAGGAATGGGATGTATTTAGGGAAGCAGTGATGGATTGCGCTAAAGATGCTTGTGGCATGAGAAGAGTGGGAGGTGGGTTGATTAGAAAGGGTAGTGAGTGGTGGGATGAAGAAGTAAGATTATTAGTGAAAGAGAAGAGAGAGGCATTTGGACGATTCTTGCAGGGAAAAAATGCAATTGAGTGAGAGATGTATAAAAGAAAGAGACAGGAGGTCAAGAGAAAGGTGCAAGAGGTGAAAAAGAGGGCAAATGAGAGTTGGGGTGAGAGAGTATCATTAGATTTTAGGGAGAATAAAAAGATGTTCTGGAAGGAGGTAAATAAAGTGCGTAAGGCAAGGGAGCAAATGGGAACTTCAGTGAAGGGCGCAAATGGGGAGGTGATAACAAGTAGTGATGATGTGAGAAGGAGATGGAGTGAGTATTTTGAAGGTTTGTTAAATGTGTTTGATGATAGAGTGGCAGATATAGGGTGTTTTGGTCGAGGTGGTGTGCAAAGTGAGAGGGTTAGGGAAAATGCTCTAAGTATGTGAGAAATACTTAGAAAAGCAAATGGATTTGTATGTAGCATTTATGGATCTGGAGAAGGCATATGATAGAGTTGATAGAGATGCTCTGTGGAAGGTATTAAAAATATATGGTGTGGGAGGCAAGTTGTTAGAAGCAGTGAAAAGTTTTTATCGAGGATGTAAGGCATTTGTACGTGTAGGAAGAGAGGAAAGTGATTGGTTCTCAGTAAATGTAGGTTTGCGGCGGGGGTGTGTGATGTCTCCATGGTTGTTTAATTTGTTTATGGATGGGGTTGTTAGGGAGGTGAATGCAAGAGTTTTGGAAAGAGGGGCAAGTATGAAATCTGTTGTGGATGAGAGAGCTTGGGAAGTGAGTCAGTTGTTGTTCGCTGATGATACAGCGCTGGTGGCTGATTCATGTGAGAAACTGCAGAAGCTGGTGACTGAGTTTGGTAAAGTGTGTGAAAGAAGAAAGTTAAGAGTAAATGTGAATAAGAGCAAGGTTATTAGGTACAGTAGGGTTGAGGGTCTAGTCAATTGGGAGGTAAGTTTGAATGGAGAAAAACTGGAGGAAGTGAAGTGTTTTAGATATCTGGGAGTGGATCTGGCAGCGGATGGAACCATGGAAGCGGAAGTGGATCATAGGGTAGGGGAGGGGGCGAAAATCCTGGGAGCCTTGAAGAATGTGTGGAAGTCGAGAACATTATCTCGGAAAGCAAAAATGGCTATGTTTGAAGGAATAGTGGTTCGAACAATGTTGTATGGTTGCGAGGCGTAGGCTATGGATAGAGTTGTGCGCAGGAGGGTGGATGTGCTGGAAAGGAGATGTTTGAGGACAATGTGTGGTGTGAGGTGGTTTGATCGAGTAAGTAACGTAAGGGTAAGAGAGATGTGTGGAAATAAAAAGAGCGTGGTTGAGAGAGCAGAAGAGGGTGTTTTGAAATGGTTTGGGCACATGGAGAGAATGAGTGAGGAAAGATTGACCAAGAGGATATATGTGTCAGAGGTGGAGGGAACGAGGAGAAGTGGGAGACCAAATTGGAGGTGGAAAGATGGAGTGAAAAAGATTTTGTGTGATCGGGGCCTGAACATGCAGGAGGGTGAAAGGAGGGCAAGGAATAGAGTGAATTGGAGCGATGTGGTATACCGGGGTTGACGTGCTGTCAGTGGATTGAATCAGGGCATGTGAAGCGTCTGGGGTAAACCATGGAAAGCTGTGTAGGTATGTATATTTGCGTGTGTGGACGTGTATGTATATACATGTGTATGAGGGTGGGTTGGGCCATTTCTTTCGTCTGTTTCCTTGCGCTACCTCGCAAACGCGGGAGACAGCGACGAAGCAAAAAAAGAAAAAGAAAAAAAAAAGATATATATATATATATATATATATATATATATATATATATATATATATATATAATTATTAACTAAGAAATCATGGAAGACTTGCAAAAGATATATAGAATAAGATTACTTATGATACTTGTGGTACATTGCTTAAAGCACTTACCATTGTGCCAAGTAACGGGAGAATGCATCTTGCCAACGCAAATAAACAAAAATCATCTATAATACCTGGCAATGTGCAACTTCGTGAAGCTTACAAGCCGAAATTTTTGATACTGAGAACGACTTCGAAACTTGGAGACTTTTCTGAGAAGTTTGTTGATGGCCCGCCAGATCATAAGTCGGGGTCAACAACGAGGCGGAGGCGGCCCACCCGTCTGTTGCCTGGCTCAGGTGGCCAGAGATTGATGAAATGAACAGCTTGTTGCTTGTGTGGTAGGGAGAGAGAGAAAGAGAGAGAGAGAGAGAGAGAGAGAGAGAGAGAGAGAGAGAGAGAGAGAGAGAGAGAGAGAGAGAGGTCAGACATACGAGAGAAAAGGGAGCATCGTGGGAAAGAGGAAGTGATGATGGAGGAAAAGAGAGAGTGTTGGAGAGTGAGGAGAGGTAGAGAGGCTGGCGATGATGGGAGGGTGAGAGGGGAGCGGCTTCAGGCTTCGATGGTCAGGTGTCCATTACCGGGAATGGATAAGGTGACGCAAGGTGGAGGAGGAGGGGTATGAGAGTGGTGGCTTCTGAGGGAGGGGGAGTGGTGGCGTCTGAGGACAGGAGAGGGGATTGCTTTTGGTGCAGGCGAGCTTGTGGTGGGGTGGGGGAGGAGACAAGGGGAGACTTTTGGGGAGAGGAGAGACATTGGTAGGGAGAGGAGATATTAGTAAGAAGGGGATGATGGAATATTTAATTGTTGTTGGGAGTAAAGGAGATGTAATTCCTCCGTCACCGTAGTGATATCCTCCGCCAGCATCAAAGTCTTCAAATGACAGAAATGAAAGAAACAAATGCTGGCGAGGTTAACATGAGCCCCATAGAATCTGCACAAACCATCCCCGACTGTGCAACTGTGTGGCTGTGGACTTGGTGTACCCATTCGACAAAGGCAATATTGCAGAACAACAATGGAAGATCTGACAATATCATCGTCCACCTACATCACACTCGTCACGTCCGCCCTTGGTCTTCAACAGAATGTCAACAAACTATCTGGATCACTTCGTCTTCAATCTGTTATTGTAATGTGTCACAAGTGTTGTATCTCAAGACGTAGCTGTTGTTATATATGATATCGCTAAAAGATCGTAATCAGTCACAAAATAAATAGAAAAATGATCGTTTTAAGTCAAAAACTTATTTCAATAAATCACCAACAGAAACCGTAGATAGATGAATTAATATATATATATATATATATATATATATATATATATATATATATATATATATATATATATGGGAAAATGAAAGACGAAGTTCCTAAGTGCTCTTTCGGGTATATATATATATATATATATATATATATATATATATATATATATATATATATATATATATACAGAGAGAGAGAGAGGGGGGGGGGACAATAACAGTAATACTGGAAAGCATTTTCATCATTAATGAGGTTAACACATAATTGAGGTGCAGCAGTTAACTGTAAGCAACATTTGGGTGGAAGTTAAGGCAAGAGTTAACACTTTAGTTGAGGTGGAAGATCCTTGAGACTGCAGACGGCAAGACAAACAAGACAAACAAGACAAACACAAATTGCAATCAATATAAAGTTAACGTACGGACCGCCAGTGTCTGAGCAGCAGCACGATAGTGCCAGTCTTGTAGTTCCCAAGGTCCACAGTTTCCTCCGGGCTTATGGGCCTCCGCCCTTCAGTTTCTTATAGCATTTGTTTGATTAACTTAGAGTCCGCTTCTGTCTGGTGGGATCCTCATATCTTTAAGATAATCTGTGGTTTTCAAATCCCTTATTGGATAAGACAGAATATGTAGATCTTATTTAGTGAAAAAAGATTCCCAATATCTTCAGCCGACGCTCAGACTTGCCTCGGGTCATTACTGTGTCTCCATTTTTATTAATCAAGAGAAAGTAAAATCTTAATGATCTTTCTCTTCATTAACTTCATCAAAAATATACCTTAATGAAACCTTGGTTTTCTTATGTTTTTTTATCATATTTCTCATAAACTAATGAAAACAACAGAAACGTTATTGATCCATTTCTAGATTTCCTTCAGTTTCCTGTAAGAGAAACATCTGAAGATTTATCGTCTTTAGATTTTCTACGGTATTTCTTCTACTGTTATTTTCCTTTGTTAAAAACATTTCCTTTTTCTTGAAAAAATGATGACGTCACCAGTTGATTTAAGATTGTTATTTTTTCTTTTAACCAGAAGTAAACATGATGAGTAATGATGTTCATTTTCCATTAGTTTGATTCATCTCTAGATTGTTATCATCGTCAGCAACACCACCAACGTTTGTTGGTTATGAAAACGTTAGCAACACAACCCAAGCTTGTCGGTTATTGAACATATTGAACGTTTTTTGCTATAATGTACACGTGTAGGTACTTCTGTCTAAGTGTTTGCTTATCCCCGTCTCTCTCTCTCTCTCTCTCTCTCTCTCTCTCTCTCTCTCTCTCTCTCTCTCTCTCTCTCTCTCTCTCTCTCTCTCTCTCTCTCTCTCCACGTTTCATTCTTCCTTCCCTATGTTCCTTAACTCCCCCCCCCCCAATTTTTCCAGTATCGCCAGTTAAACTTTAAGAAACTTGCCTCATTCACCTCCAGGTCTGGCCATATCTGGGCAAGTTGGCCACAGTTTACCCTCAATCCACCGTTAGTTGTACGAGGATTTCAGAAGTTGTTGGCCGCTTTGCTTTGCGGGTATAGTAGCTCTCCTACAGCTTAATACAATATACCGTAGTACAATATGATTCATAACGGTGCAGTGCAATGCAATGCAGTACTTCATAGTACTATCTAGGATTAATTGATCACGAAAGCTGCCACCTGGAAGAGTGATATAAATTTAGCCAAGAGAACTGAAGACTCTGGCTTTCCTTAGACACCAGGCGAGAGGTTCTGGTTTACAGCCACTGATGGGATATCTGTCCTTGGTCAGCAAACATGCTTAGCCTTGGACTAGCTGGCCAAGGGAAGTAACCATAGTCGATCTTAAAAACTCTGCTAAGGGCGTTAATCATGTCCAGCTTTAGAAAAGTAGGATGATGGATGTACAACTCCCTGATCAACTGGTTGTTGTCAATCATGCAATTTCTAAAGTCTCTCAGGTAAAGATTCATTCTCAAAGAACTGTAGTTGCATTTGTGCTGATGGATGACACAGAGACGGTGCTCTGTATAATCCAAGCTTACGGGACAGATCTATCATAGTTTACATATGGAAAATCCTGTCGGGCTTAGTTCTCAATTTACCCAAAAAAAAGATAATTTCCTATTACCCTGAAATGTACGGACGACTGAAATATTACTGCTCAGCAAATGTACAATAAATTTAGTAAAGGAGAAAACTGTAGAAACGTCCGAGGGTTAAGATTGTTTACTACATCACCTGGATTGTTCAGTGGAAAAATTTGAAGACTTTAGATAAATATTTACAAAGTGCAGCAGTTAGCGTTGCTGACCATGATGCATTCAGCGGCTTCCCAGGATCGAACCCGCATCGGTATGAATCCTGGCCTCCTCAGATGGTCTACAGTTAACTTAGTTGTTCATGTTCTCGTAGGGGCTGGTCGAAAAATTGGATACCTGGCCTAGGCTAGGATATTATATATATATATATATATATATATATATATATATATATATATATATATATATATATATATATATATATATATAGCGTTGATTAGATGGCCTTAATTAGGACGTTCAGTTTCCCGTGCCACCTTAGCTAACATAGAGAGTGAGGAGAAAATGCCAGGAGGTGGTAGTCTGGCAGACCTACGGGTCGGAGCCTCTTAACAGCCCAACGGAGCAATGAAACAACACAATGGTTTGTGGTCGTGGACCAAGTTGTTTGGGCAGAACGCCTCCAGAACCATTGTCAGATATATGTAAGATAAACAACCTGGCCAGGGGAAGTACACATGGCCAGCCGTCAGTAACCTGGCCAGAGGAAATGCACATGTCCAGCCGTAGATAGCCTGGCCAGGGGAAGTACACATGGCCAGCCGTAGATAGCCTGGCCAGGGGAAGTACACATGGCCAGCCGTAGATAGCCTGGCCAGGGGAAGCTCTCAGTGAACATACTTGAAAATATATTTTCTATTAATAGTTTATATTCTTTTTGTGTCTTCAGAAAATATGGTATTCTTGCTTGCCACTGAATTAGAATATGAAAGCATAGAGAATGCGAAAATCAGAGAGGGGGAAAATTATGACAGGCAGGGAGAGTGAGAGACAGAGGGTGTTTTCTTGTGTAGGGTAGAGAGAGAGGACGAGTATGTTAGTATGTTGGTGGAAACAGTGGTTTTGTGATCGAGAGTGAGAGTGTTTAAGAATGTGTTGTAGTTACTGTGGTTCTTTACGTGTGGCAGTGAGCGTCTACCGTAAAGTGTGTTTGTTAGTGAGTGTAAAACTTTTGGCAGGATCGTGAGTAGTGGACATACCAACCCCAGGAGCCGCTATGCCAGGTGAGTGAGCAAGAACCTGTACATCACGTAAACAAGGGAGGGAGCAGGGTTTGCTGTGGTAGGAGGGGATGCAACGTCTCCTGTGGTGGTGGTGGTGGTGGGGGCAGCATCAGCTATGGTGGTAGGAGCAGCAGCGTCTGTTGTGGTAGTGGAGGAGCAGTGTCTGCTATGGTGAGTGGCAGGGAGACCATTGTCTGCTGTGGTGGTGGTGGGGGGGGGGGACCATCGTCTGCTGGGGGAGGTACTAACACCGCAAGAGTTAACAACAAGATATACAACATCACTTGGCTGCCAGTGAAGAAACTTAAGCTCATGTTTATTTTCGGTTTATTTTCGCCTTTATGGAGGAGGAGCTCGTGGTGAAGGTTTATGCCTTTAATTTTCCTCTTGTGTATTTGGGTGTTTTACGCGGTTCTCGTGTGGTAGTGCCGGGCCTGGCTCATGTTGTTCGGCTTCCTTCTTGCCACCTCTTGTCTTCATGATTTCTTTATATTTCTCCCACTTTTACAACATTATTCATTTATTTATTTAATTCTCTTTCTTCTTCACGGTCTTCTGTAGTTAATGTTATGGTTTTGTACTGTTGGTTCTTCTTCTTCTTCTTTTCCTCCTCCTCCTCCTCCTCCTCTCCTTATCCTCGTGAACACGATCCACTGATAACAGATGTCAACATGCTGTATGGAAGTAGAGGCATCCCTCAGCGCCAGGCGTGAGCCCTCCTGATGCAGTTCTTTGTAAACTTTCTCGCGACTTTTTTTTTTTTAACGTAGAAGCGTCCAATCACGAACACAAGTCTATACTTCGTATTTTACGTTTCCTTTAGGTTTTTCCTGCATTTTATGTACACTCGTCACTGGTGTACGTTTTGTGTGTGTGTGTGTGTGTGTATATATATATATATATATATATATATATTTATATATATATATATATATATATATATATATATATATATATATATATATATATATATATATATATCCCTGGGGATAGGGGAGAAAGAATACTTCCCACGTATTCCCTGCGTGTCGTAGAAGGCGACTAAAAGGGAAGGGAGCGGGGGGCTGGAAATCCTCCCCTCTCATTTTTTTATTTTAATTTTCCAAAAGAAGGAACAGAGAAGGGGGCCAGGTGAGGGTATTCCCTCAAAGGCCCAGTCCTCTGTTCTTAACGCTACCTCGCTATCGCGGGAAATGGCGAATAGTATGAAAAAAAAAAAAAAAAAAAAAATATATATATATATGTATATATACTTACTTGGATAACTGTGGTAATTCTAGAGCTAATACATGCATCGCGTCTCTGACCGCAAGGGAAGAGCGCTTTTATTAGTTTCAAACCAGTCGGGCCTCAGTCCGTCAGCCAAAAATTCCCTGGGGATAGGGGAGAAAGAATACTTCCCACGTATTCCCTGCGTGTCGTAGAAGGCGACTAAAAGGGAAGGGAGCGGGGGGCTGGAAATCCTCCCCTCTCGTTTTTTTTTTTTAATTTTCCAAAAGAAGGAACAGAGAAGAGGGCCAGGTGAGGATATTCCCTTAAAGGCCCAGTCCTCTGTTCTTAACGCTACCTCGCTATCGCGGGAAATGGCGAATAGTATGAAAAAAAAAGAAATATATATATATATATATATATATATATATATATATATATATATATATATATATATATATATACACACACAAAACGTACACCAGTGACGAGTGTTACCGGACTCCGCCTGTTTGTGATTATACCGCGAGTGAAAACCCACCTTAGGAGAAGCTGTATTGTCGTTAGTTGGCCAGAATACAGTTTCAGCCAGGAACTTGACGCTCCAAAGGAGTACTGTACATAATTTCCCTTCTTCTGATCGTAGCGCAGCCTTAGAGCTACAGTGCTCCACAATAAAGTACCATGGGTTGTTGTACAATAATGTTGATATTCATTTTCTATCAATTCTGTCTCTGTCTGAACTCTGTCTCTTTGTCTATTACGCTGTCTCTTTGTCCATTGATTCTATTTATCTCTTGGTCTTTTCGGCTACTGATTCATACATGTATAGAGAAAAAGAAGAGAAAAAGAGCTAATGTAGACTGTGTGCTCTGTGTCTCTCTTGTGTTGTGGGAAGGGCCCGAAGTGTCGACGACCTATTTTCTGTTCCTCGAAACTTCAAGTTCGGGAGTGAAAAAAAAAAAATGAGATTACGGTAAACAAGTCGATGGATCCTTCACAGGAGTATGAAAGAGTTAGTTTGTGAAGTATGTTGACACCGTACGACTCCTCATGGAGGACGGAAACTCCTATATCTTGGTAAGACCAATGGTATTTAGCAGGGCGATAATCACACCCACAGGAGGGGTAATTTTGCCTTGGGGGGGGTAACGAGATACTGAATTTAGGGATATTTCAATAATTCATTTACACGATGATCATACGGCGAATGTGGAGCTCCGTGGCCTACGAGATCATTAGATGAGAACAGCCTCACAGGATTGTGAGCAGACAGACGACCTTCTGGTGGAGAGATGGTGATGAACGATCAGTTTTCTCACACAAAACTCCGAAGTCGTGATCTCTGTTGCCGTAACATGGTGCTGGAAGGATGATGTGTCTGCAGTGATCACCATTAACACCGAAGCGATGAATGTATTGCATCTTAGTGTCGACCTGTCTCTCATGTTCTCCAGCTGGGACAAAGCCTCACGTCTCAACGACGATGATGAAGCAGTTTCCACCATAACACTGATCCTTTCATCACTACATGGTTACCTCTCACGTGTTTCTTCTAACTAAAGATGGAACAAGTGACCCCAAGACGTAAGGATAATTCATCTTCCTTTTTCCCGAGTTAATGGTGCCATCGAAATATCTTCAAGAAATGATAAGAATATGATAAAATTCTGCCATTCTTTTTTTGAATCTTATTTTATCATATTCGTTGCTCAAGGGTTGACAGTGCCACAGTGCTCAGATATCATTATCTTAGATTATCAATATGTCTGCTGCGTGAGACACGATAACCGTGGAGGGAGGCTATAGATATGATAGACTGGATATATAGAGTTGTATAGCTGGTTAGAGATCATGATTTCTCGAGAATGTGGACGTGATATTCTTCAACATTTTGGATACGGAATCCAAGTTTTTTCGTCGAACAAAAGGCTAAGAAAATAGTTTCCCAGGTCCCTGGAAACGAGCCTATAGTCGGGAATATAACTTCGTTTGTAGACAAGATTACTACCTTTTTGTAGACAGGAAATGACCGTTTTAAAGAGAGAGCGGAAATGAGTCCCCAGTCCTACGACTTCTCCCCTCCTTCTCTCCCTCAGCACCTGAGAGCTAGCAAGGTAATAATCCTCCTCAGAACCTCGGCTCAGGAGGCAAACACTCCCTCCTGGAGTTGCTCCTCCATTATCCATGGGCTTGGTTAAAGGGGACCTTCATTTTCCGGGCGTCGAGTATTTGGTGGTTGGGAGGCAGTATATCCTCTCCCGCATCCCGAGTGTTCCAATTCCGTTATCTGAAAATCGTAATTCCTTATCCTTAATCCGGGTTGCAGGGAAGTCTTCTCTTTTTATCCGAGTCAGTTTAATGAAGTTTTTCTTTATCCAGAAGCCAGTAAAGTGAAGTGTTCCGTGATCCAATATAAGGCTCTGGCTTGCTAAGTTGCCACCCCACAAGACGTAGCAAGTTTAAACGACATGGTCGGACGATCCAAATTAGATCCAGAAGTTCAGTATGTCACTATAATTCCAGTTCATATACGAGACTTTCACTAATGAAAAAGTTCCTCCGTCTTCGGAAAACCAACAAATTTTGTTACGAATAAGTTGAAGTTTGGTCTCCGGCTCAGGATTAGTTAGCCGACCCAGACGAACAAATCAACCAGCACGACTCAACTTAGAAAAGTAATTCTACAGAACGAAGCTGAACTGTCTGGGTCAGGGGGAGGCGGGTGCCCGCCCGCTCGAGCGCGCGCGCGTGTGTGTGTGTGTGTATGTGTGTGTGTATATATGTGTGTATGCTTGTGTGATTGAGAGATATGAGAGAGAGAGAGAGAGAGAGAGAGAGAGAGAGAGTCAGTCTTAGTCCTTGCACTGAACGTTGAGATGTTCATATCTTTTAGCTGTTCACAACACAGAGAAACTGTGTATGTGTAGGACAGATTAGGTCTGCAGTCACCAGGTGGCTGGTAATTATAAGAAATTTTGAAAGTTGAGAAGATTATCAAAGATGCAGCGAGGGAAGCAGGCAGGAAGATCTCCCAACATCCAACACATAAAACCCGCATTAAAGAGACAAAAGTCAAACACGCGTTTTTTATGGTAATGAATGCTAAGAATGAGACATTCCTCCCAGGTATGGCGAATAAAACCATGTTCACAGAGCAAAAAAAAAAATCGCTTTCCGTGTAATTTTCAATTAGGAGTGGGGTGGGTGGGGGTGGTTGTGGAGAAAGTGAGGGTGTGGGAAAGAAGGCCAGGCAGCCGGTGTTGGAGGAACTCGGACGGGAACTCAAAGGAGCTCAGAAGGGAATTCAGATGAGCCTGGACGCCACGGGAAGGCCACCAATGGTCGGATGAAAAGTTTGGAGGCGAACATTAAGACTTAGGGGAAAGTCTCGGCAGATCTGGAGGCGAACTCACAAGATGCTGAGCCATCTCCAGGTAGCTCGCTCCCAGGCGCACCGCCAGGGTGAGGGGGGGGGGAGCATGGAGATGGAAAGAGTAAATGAGTGTGAGAGTGATCCGGCCATCACCCAGGGGAGGCGACATGAGGGGGGAGTGTGGGGGTAAAGTTAGAGTCTTCTGGAGTTGTGTGGAAGTCCAGCCTCCTGTTCCTACACGCCGGCTGCTGCTACTGCTGCTGCTGCTACTGCTGCTACTGCTGCTACTGCTGCTGCTACTGCTGCTGCTACTGCTGCTGCTGCTGCTACTGCTACTGCTGCTGCTGCTACTGCTGCTGCTACTGCTACTGCTACTGCTGCTGCTGCTGCTACTGCTACTGCTGCTACTGCTGCTGCTGCTGCTGCTACTGCTACTGCTGCTGCTGCTGCTGCTACTGCTGCTGCTACTGCTACTGCTGCTGCTGCTGCTACTGCTGCTGCTACTGCTGCTGCTACTGCTGATGCTGCTGCTGCGACTGCTGCTGCTGCTGCTGCTGCTGCTGCTGCTACTGCTACTGCTGCTACTGCTGCTGCTACTGCTGCTGCTGCTGCTACTGCTGCTGCTACTGCTGCTGCTACTGCTGCTACTGCTGCTGCTACTGCTACTCCCGCTGCGACTGCTGCTGCTGCTGCTGCTGCTGCTGCTGCTGCTACTGCTGCTGCTACTGCTGCTACTGCTGCTGCTACTGCTACTGCTACTGCTGCTGCTACTGCTGCTACTGCTGCTGCGACTGCTCCTGCTACTGCTGCTGCTACTGCTACTGCTGCTGCTACTGCTGCTGCTGCTGCTACTGCTACTGCTGCTGCTACTGCTGCTGCTACTGCTACTGCTACTGCTGCTGCTACTGCTACTGCTACTGCTGCTGCTACTGCTGCTGCTACTGCTACTGCTGCTGCTACTGCTACTGCTGCTACTGCTGCTGCTACTGCTGCTACTGCTGCTACTGCTGCTGCTACTGCTGCTGCTACTGCTGCTGCTGCTGCTACTGCTACTGCTGCTGCTACTGCTGCTGCTACTGCTGCTGCTGCTGCTGCTGCTACTGCTGCTGCTACTGCTACTGCTACTGCTGCTGCTGCTGCTGCTACTGCTACTGCTGCTGCTGCTGCTACTGCTACTGCTGCTGCTGCTGCTACTGCTACTGCTGCTGCTGCTGCTACTGCTGCTACTGCTACTGCTGCTGCTGCTACTGCTGCTGCTGCTGCTGCTGCTACTGCTGCTACTGCTGCTGCTACTGCTGCTGCTGCTGCTGCTACTGCTACTGCTGCTGCTGCTGCTGCTGCTGCTACTGCTGCTGCTACTGCTGCTGCTACTGCTGCTGCTGCTGCTACTGCTACTGCTGCTGCTGCTGCTGCTGCTGCGACTGCTGCTGCTGCTACTGCTGCTACTGCTACTGCTGCTGCTACTGCTGTTGCTACTGCTACTGCTGCTACTGCTGCTGCTACTGCTGCTGCTACTGCTGCTGCTACTGCTACTGCTGCTACTGCTGCTACTGCTGCTGCTGCTGCTGCTGCTACTGCTGCTGATGCTGATGCTGATGCTATTGCTACTGCTACTGCTGCTGCTGCTGCGACTGCTGCTGCTGCTACTGCTGCTACTGCTGCTGCTACTGCTACTGCTGCTGCTGCTGCTGCTACTGCTGCTACTGCTGCTGCTACTGCTACTGCTGCTGCTGCTATTGCTGCTGCTGCTGCTGCTGCTATTGCTGCTGCTGCTGCTGCTGCTGCTGCTGCGACTGCTGCTGCTATTGCTGCTGCTGCTGCGACTGCTGCTGCTGCTGCTGCTGCTGCTGCGACTGCTGCTGCTATTGCTGCTGCTGCTGCGACTGCTGCTGCTATTGCTGCTGCTGCTGCTGCTACTGCTGCTGCTGCGACTGCTGCTGCTATTGCTGCTGCTGCTACTGCTACTGCTGCTGCTGCTACTGCTGCTGCTACTGCTGCTGCTGCTGGAATGATGTTATGACATGAGAAACCATCAGAGTGGCGATGTGACTTTGAAGACCCATGGAAGTAATGAATAGGCATTACAGACTCATGAAAACCAGACATCACTAGAACACAGCAGGAAATGAATTACGTTGCCAGAAACTGAGAGAAAATGTAATATGTCGATAGGTAACCATAGGACGCTGGAGGTGAAGCTAGTAATCCACGGAAAAATAACAGGCCACTTGAGGTAAGCACGTGTAACAAAAGACATCAGCCTCCCACGGGTAAAGAAAAAGTTTGATCCAACAATGCAGTGGAAACAAAAAATGTTAGGACCCACAAGAAAAAAAAATAGCTGAAGAAATTCACAAAAAATAATAGTCAACTGGAAATCAATAAAGATAAAACGATGTCGCTAAACATCCATTGGGTCGAAAGCACGATTTATGAAGAGACCACAGGATGAACCAGTGAAGAAGAAAACATGTTTCTAAGCCATGAGAAACTAGAAACCATGACCGAAGCTGCAGAATGACACAGCCTGACGAGGTCGACAACCTGACCAGACAGAAATAAAGTATGACTGCAAGACAACAGGAAAGAAACAAATAAGGCAATGATAACCATCAGACGATGATGATGTTAACCCACGGGCGATGAAATACCTTGTTAGAAACCCACGGTGAGCAAAAGACCCCTGCTAGAGACCTATGAGAATAACAGACCTGCTAGAAACCTATGAGAATAACAGACCTGCTAGAAATCCGTGAAAAAATGAAGACTCCGCTAGGAACTCATGGCAACAAAAGACTCCATTAGAAACTCAAAGAAATCAGAAGGCAAAGACAAAACTCGATGGCAAAAGCAAAACCACAAACAATATTTAGTTACAAGTTTGTCCAGCAGAAAGAAATGTTCTGGTGCAGTGGGTCCGTCGCAATGGGGGGGAGGGAACATTGATGGGAGGAGTAGGGTAGAGGAATGGAAGACGAGGAAACGAGGATGGAAGTGGAGGGGATGAGGATTGAAGAGGAAGGAACGAGGATGGAGGAGGTGGTAATGGGGATGGAAGAGAAGGGAAGGAGAATGGAAAGGGAGGCGGGTGGGAGAGAGTATTGTGGAACACACTCAGGATATTAAGGAAGCCGTAAAGGTCGTTTTCATTTTATTTTTTTCCCGTGGTTGCTGGAGCTGCACTCTGCTTCAGGCCAGAAATGAAATGACTCTGTCCTGGGAAGGTGAGAGCTGAGTAGGTCCGTCTTTGGTTTAATAAGATATTTCAGATTGTGACTCTTCAGCTGCATGAATTATTTGTTTTCCTGTTCCTCTTGTGGTTTGTATCTTAACAAACCAGTGTGAGGAAAACTGTTTCCTTCTGTCTAATGAACTCTAACTATGGAAATAATGTTCTGTTACACAGCGTCTCGCCAGAGCATAGAAGGATTGAAAATTTTCGTTTTTCTTCTGTATAACTACATAATTGTTTGTCTGGTAAAGTTTGGCAAGATTATATTTTGTAGTGTTCATGTACTAGATGATAGGATAGCTGAAGTATACCTGTAGCTCAGTATGATACGGTGAGAAGATGGCTGAGGTATACCTGTAGCTCAGTATAATGTGATATGATCATTTAACAATTTGAAACTAATCACCAGAGTCTCATCTGAAGCCTTATATGTGGTGTGGTTGCTTGAGTAGCGTTAGCACACAGCGACGATGAGACTCTTCCTTCCTTGAACACGACTTTTCGACTTATTGGTGCGATATGGCCTGACATTTTAACCTAACCTAACGGTTAAGTTAAAGGGCAGGCTATCATTCTCAAGGTACATACCCTTGTGCTCAAAGGCTAAACCATATCGCGCTCAGTGTGGTCTTAGCGTAGAGCTCAAGAATCTAAGCGTAGTGCTCAAAGTCTTCGCGTAGTGCCCAAGGGTCTTAGCGTCATGCTCAAGGGTCTTAGCGTCATGCTCAAGGGTCTTAGCGTCATGCCCAAGGGTCTTAGCGTCATGCTCAAGGGTCTTAGCGTGATGCCCAAGGGTCTTAGCGTCATGCCCAAGGGTCATAGCGTCATGCTCAAGGGTCTTAGCGTCATGCCCAAGGGTCTTAGCGTCATGCTCAAGGGTCTTAGCGTCATGCTCAAGGGTCTTAGCGTCATGCCCAAGGGTCTTAGCGTCATGTTCAAGGGTCTTAGCGTGATGCCCAAGGGTCTTAGCGTCATGCCCAAGGGTCATAGCGTCATGCTCAAGGGTCTTAGCGTCATGCTCAAGGGTCTTAGCGTCATGCTCAAGGGTCTTAGCGTCATGCTCAAGGGTCTTAGCGTCATGCCCAAGGGTCTTAGCGTCATGCTCAAGGGTCTTAGCGTCATGCTCAAGGGTCTTAGCGTCATGCCCAAGGGTCTTAGCGTCATGTTCAAGGGTCTTAGCGTGATGCCCAAGGGTCTTAGCGTCATGCCCAAGGGTCATAGCGTCATGCTCAAGGGTCTTAGCGTCATGCTCAAGGGTCTTAGCGTCATGCTCAAGGGTCTTAGCGTCATGCTCAAGGGTCTTAGCGTCATGCTCAAGGGTCTTAGCGTCATGCTGAGGGAATTAATGAGCATCGCCAGCAGCTCCTGTGATAGTTAACGACCTTACCTGCTCCCCTTAACCTTGATCTGTGTGTAAGCTTGTGTTGGCCTCAAAACCTTCTTGTCACAAGAACCAACGATCCGGTCCTTTAGTGCGTCGTTATCTTACTTAGGAGGAAACGAGACTTGGCCAAGACCCGTAATGACGCAAAACTTCTTCGGGAGGGAGAGGATTATGGACCAACTCTCCACTACACTACTGATATCGAGCAGAAAAAGCTACACGTTCATATCTAGTCCTCGTGGCTCTTAACATCAGCGTCGCTGAAATTCGTTAAGTTCGTTACAGGAGAGCGAGGGACGACGAAATCTTTCTGCCTTGGCTCTTGTATGAATCAGAATAATCGGGCGTCCGCGGACTTCAAGATTGGGAAATCTGGGAAGCAATCAGAGTCACGGTGGGAGGTTGAAATTCTCAAGGACTGCACAAGAAAATTTCTGAATTTAAGGAAAGATGGCTGGACACTGCCGTCCACATGTCAGCCACGCGCGACGGTAACACACGCCCTCGTCCACAATCAACATTATAGATGTCCCACGAATACAGAAAATTAGATTCTTGTGTCATTTCCACAACCTTATCCCTTGAGGAGAACAATATGACCTTACAGCACGACGCTGCGACCGTCTTGGTCTGATGTCATGACCTCTGACCCGGTCCCTAAAGGCTAGGTTAGTCATCCCAAGACACACAAGGGTTCAACCTTTTTGCCTAAGAATCGAACCGTTATGCTTAAGATCCAAGCTTATGGGACTGAGAGCTTCATAAACTCCTGTAATAAAGTTGTGCAGTGATTACTGAGAAAGCAACATACACGAACCTTATACTGTAAAGTACGCTGACCGACGTGTAGACTTAGCCAACGTAGCATTAAAGAGGAATATTCTCTAATGATTCTCACAACTATTCGACCACAGTGGCAGAATCATAGAGGCCGTCAAGAACAAGAAAATTATTGTCATCATGCAGATGACGCAGAGGTCTATAAGAAATGTTTTCTTGGAATATGAGAATATCAAATACTTGGGAAGGGAATATCTGTCAAGGATTCAATGGATCTTGAACTCTCTATTACAGTGAAACGTCAACTCCCCAGCCACACAGGTAGATCCTTCTCCCCCCAGGGACCAGGTGCCTCTCTCTCCTGCCCTTCCTTGTTCTCATATCCACTATTGATAACCAAGGGTATTACCTGCACTATTTTCTTTTTACTGATGGCGACAGAATTTGGCAGGGTAAGCTCCTCTATCGGTGGAACTAGAGAGGCGGAGGCATGTATGAGGTAAGTTATATACTGCACCATGAAAAAGAAAGACATGATGTTCAGGTGGTACGAACTCCAGCAGCAGCATTATACAAGGAATGTCAAGCGATCATATATTGAAATACTGAAGATAAAACTATGGATGCTGAGACCTTTAGTGGCAGGAGGACAATACAGCAACTACCATCTGGCTACACGACTCTGTTCACTACTACATCAACTATAACTTTCCACCACCACTACAACAACCACTCTATACATACATGACTATCCCACTACAACAACGACCAATCTGCTACAAAAAAGATTACCCAGACACAATAATGACCACTACGGCTCTGACAAAATCCACTGCAGCAGCGACCACTCCACTACAACCCCACCACTCCACTACAGCACCTGCAGACCTGGGAATACCTGAGGTCGACCAAACCATCTGATGAGGTGGGTGGAGGTCACAAACTCCATCACGGTACTTCACCGTTCAGTTTGCACCTGTAGTACGTATCATACTGATCATATATATATATATATATATATATATATATATATATATATATATATATATATATATATATATATATATTTTTTTTTTTTTTTTTTTTTTGCTTTGTCGCTGTCTCCCGCGTTTGCGAGGTAGCGCAAGGAAACAGACGAAAGAAATGGCCCAACCCACCCCCATACACATGCCTTGATTCAATCCACTGACAGCACGTCAACCCCGGTATACCACATCGCTCCAATTCACTCTATTCTTTGCCCTCCTTTCACCCTCCTGCATGTTCAGGCCCCGATCACACAAAATCTTTTTCACTTCATCTTTCCACCTCCAATTTGGTCTCCCTCTTCTCCTCGTTCCCTCCACCTCCGACACATATATCCTCTTGGTCAATCTTTCCTCACTCATTCTCTCCATGTGACCAAACCATTTCAAAACACCCTCTTCTGCTCTCTCAAACACGCTCTTTTTATTTCCACACATCTCTCTTACCCTTACGTTACTTACTCGATCAAACCACCTCACACCACACATTGTCCTCAAACATCTCATTTCCAGCACATCCATCCTCCTGCGCACAACTCTATCCATAGTCCACGCCTCGCAACCATACAACATTGTTGGAACCACTATTCCTTCAAACATACCCATTTTTGCTTTCCGAGATAATGTTCTCGACTTCCACACATTCTTCAAGGCTCCCAGAATTTTCGCCCCCTCCCCCACCCTATGATCCACTTCCGCTTCCATGGTTCCATCCGCTGCCAGATCCACTCCCAGATATCTAAAACACTTCACTTCCTCCAGTTTTTCTCCATTCAAACTCACCTCCCAATATATGTATATATATATTCATTCCCCGCACATCAGATTATTAGCTTCTCTATTTAGCGGGTGCTGGTTAATGATGATATTTAGAATCATAAACATACTTGTTCTTTTTGAAATATTTGTGATGTTTTGAAAGCTATACAATTAGAGCAACTCCTGTATTTTGCAGGATATCACATTCTTTGAATTGTGTAAGATATTTTCATGGCATTTCGTTATTTGAAATGTTTGTTGTGTTAGATATTTTGAATTAGAAATTGTATTTATATATATATATATATATATATATATATATATATATATATATATAGAGAGAGAGAGAGAGAGAGAGAGAGAGAGAGAGAGAGAGAGTGAGAGAGAGAGAGAGAGAGAGGTAGATAGATAGATATAGATATAGATATAGATAATGCGTGTGTGTGTGTGTGTCACACATAGATGCAGAGAGGTTTGAACACACACACACACACACACACACACACACTCACACACACACACACACACACACACACACACACACACACACACAGCTGTGTAAGACTATTGTCAAACATAACTTATGTCTGTTTTTCTTTCTTTCTCAGGTAAGCCAAGCCAGTAAGCCGAGCGAGTGTGGCTTCCCTGGTAACCTAACTTCATCTAGTTAGTATGTAAATTTTGGCCAATTTCCATTTACGCAGATGGTGGCTTATTATCCAGAGAAACATTTGGGTTATTTCAGTAGCCAGTGTTTAGCAATGTTCATTAGATATATTTTCTCACATACCATTTGGCAAATGTTGCTACAGGTAATTGTATATATTTTGCTCATGATGCTTATCAAAATTATGAATTACAAATATCCGTTTCTGTGGTACAGATATTACATGAATAGCTGCAACTCATAATAGTGTGACCCTTGGGTATGATGGCCAGACCTTTAACCTAGCACTAAAGGGTCAGATCAAAGGTTAAGCTGTCGTAAGCATCTTACCGTCGTGGTCAAGGGTCGTGTCTTCTTGCTCAGTGAGTGAACCAGACTTGGTCACTTCGCCCCTCACAGACGGGATCTTGGAACAAATGCAACTGTCATGTTGCGCACAGTAACCATAGGCAGTCGCTGCTCCCTGTCTACTTATGACCAGCCCACACAACGGCCTCACGATACTTGCCAAGTGACCCGGGACACATGGCGTCGACAGACGTAAGGTTGTAACCCTGGGGACGACCCTCAGGGGTCTCCAGGTGTATAGTGTGGAGGTTGTAACCCTGGGGACGACCCTCAGGGGTCTCCAGGTGTATAGTGTGGAGGTTGTAACCCTGGAGACGACCCTGCAGGTGTATGCCAGAGTTGGTTAAGATCGGCTGTAGAGGACCTCGAGAAACAGGTAAAAGACAAATGAAAATACTGTCCTTTGTTCACAAAATGATTGTGATGACACATGATGATGTGAGAGGAAAAAGAACAAGGGGTAATTAGGTAAAGTATTTCTTCTTCTTCTTCTTCTTCTTCTTCTTCTTCTTCTTCTTCTTCTTCTTCGTATTATCACTATTATTATCATTATTGTTATCATAATTATTAATATTATTCTATGATTGTTATTATTATTATTATTATTATTATTATTATTATTATTATTATTATTATTATTATTATTATTATTATTATTATTATCATCATCATCATTACTTTTATTAGTATTAATGTTGTTATTTTCATCATCATTATTATCACATGACTGACTACGAAGGGAAGAGAGAAACAAGGAAAAACGAAGGCATGGCGGAGAAAGGCAGGAGGTGGGGCCAGCGAGGTAACTAGAGATCTCAAGGAATTTCCCCACATGAAAAAAATTTAATGCATTTGATATCAGGGTCCGCGAGGGTAGTGAGGACCCCCTTAGTGTGGTGCAGACGTGTGGTTACCACACACACACACACACACACACACACACACACACACACACACACACACACACACACACACACACACACACACACACACGCACACACACACACACTTGAACTTGGGAGTCGACGTTGTCCGTAGGTTGGCGCTCGGGTCCCATAATGGGAGAACGGTAAGGGAGACAAGCCGCCTGCTGGCGCATGACAAAATATATTTCAAGTATATGGATGATGAAATATTCAGCAAGCTGTTTATATAAACCCAAAACTTGAATATACTTCTCAAGTTTGGTCACCGCAACTAAAGAAACAAAAAGGATCGCGACAGAAGGTCCACAGGAGGGCAACAAAGACGGTACTAAGATTAAGAGAGCTGAGCTACAGGGAAAGGCTAAAGGCTTTAAATTTTCCCACTTTGGAAGAGAGAACGTTGAGGGGTGACTTGATCACAATATTTAAGCTTTCAAAATTGATCGTGACGTGGACAGTAAACAGTTCTTTGAGAGAAATAAGGATAGGCCAATTAGAGAACATAGCGTAAAGTTAAGAAACTTGTTAAAGAAATGTAATTAGACACTTTTATAGTATACGAGTGGTTGATGATTGGAAGACACTGACTGAGGACATGGTTAACGTAGACACCATATATAGATTTCAGTTGTATGATAATGTTGAAGAGATGGGGCCCCACAAGCCTATAACTCGCTCTCGGCAAGAACAGTACAAACAGGTAATCATGCAGTTGTTCTCCCAGGTATCCACATACCTGTGTATCATCATCATTGATTCTCTCTAATGATCACAATGTCCAGCGTGTTGAAAGACTTCTTATGTTTGCCCGGTACTGACTCCAACAGAACCACAGTCTGTTTCTCTGCTTTTTGACCAATGCTCATCAAGCCGATCCCCAGCTTACCTTGTGAAAGCTTTGTTCTGAATTGGACTTACAAAGACACTGGAGTTCCCATAGACCCTCAGCAGTCTGGCAACATGAAGACCTCTCTGCTACTCACTGCCTCGTCGGCTTCCTGGACTACTTCTGTTGTAAATTAGACACAGAACCGGGTCTGTTGTTCTCACTTTCGATGATATCACCGAAGCTTTCGATCTCATCAACTGTAACACAGTCAGCAAAATCACCAAGCATATCATCAGCTTTAGCCTGTGAAAAAGTCTGATTCTACTGCTTACAGACTACTTCTATGAGCTTTATCTGGCTGTACGCTTCCGTGGTCTTTTCTATGTAAACCTTCATCTGTCGCGTCCCAAGGGTACAAATATTGATACCTTGCGCTTCGTCATCTATATAAATGAAGTCCTGAGGGATGCAGAGACGTGTTGGAAACAAGCAGACGATTCTCTGACTGGTGTCACTTTTGACAAGAGCTCTTCTGATTACACCGCCTTCCAGAGCACCCTGGACCACAACCGGCTACGTCACCAAACAAATACTGGATTCGTGCATATCATCCTGGCTTCCAACTCCATCTCTACCTCAAGCGTCTGATAAGACCTCAATTCCCAGGATGATCAGTCCACCAACCAAGCTTTTCGATGTCACCTTGGCCAGTAAACTAAGGTGGAAGGAGAACGTCACTACTATCGTCTTTAACACATGAAGAACGTGTTCAAGATTTAACACATGAAGAAAGTGTTTAAGATTTAACACATGAAGAAAGTGTTCAAGATTTAACACATGAAGAAAGTGTTCAAGATTTTTCGGCTGGTGGATGTAGCTTACGTTGACGGCCTTAATGACCCCTGGCAGTTGATAGGCCTAAAGCCCAAACAACCAACCAACCTTCCAGCCATCGTCTCTACGTTCTTCGTAGTACATCGATGCTACACACACAAACACACACACACACACACACACACACACACACACACACACATATAGTTTACAACTGCCATACTTCTCAAGGTCATTTATGCCTCCACCGCCAGGCTTTCCCTCATATCTATGGTACAACTGGAGAAGTTGAAACAGGTTCAATAAAAGTCACCTTTGGCTCCTCTTACACCACCTCTTAAGAGGCGCTTAACACACTGCTCCTGCCAGCTCTCCAACCATCATCCGAACTTCATCTGACAGTTTGGAAATAATCCTCTGCACCACGCTCGCCACCGTTACTTCCTGCCACCAGAGAGCCCGCGTACCCAAGCTGCAGTTCGGCACCACAATCACATCGACCCATCCAAGGATGTGGTATACACAACCACAAGAAGACTGTATATTTGCGTATTTTCTCTGTGTATTTTCAGTCCACGTTTAGCGTTAATTCATAAACCATTCTTTATTAATCTCTTCATCATTCTCATCATAATGAACGTACACAAGCAGGCATCGACGTACACACACACACAAATCATCAGACACAAACACACATACACATATGCATACACACACATACACATATGCATACACACACACAAACACATACACATATGCATACACACACACAGACACATACACATATGCATACACACGGTGAACTCCGTCATAAAAGTAAAGACAGTAACAGTAATACTTGCAACACAAATTGTAAGATATTTAAGTAAAGGATTGGCAGCGTTGATTGTTTGGCTGAGACGATTTTCGTTAAAGGTGAATGAAACTGAAGGACCCATGAATCTACTGTGTAGTCGTTATTAGAGCAATTTAGTGATACATTCGTATATATGTATATATCATACAAACCTCCAACAGCCAGGATTGAACCCGGGACCCCTGTGCAACAGGCGGGAGCGATCCCGCTAGGCTATGATCGCCCCTAATAGGGAAATGACTATTCGAATGTTATGTACTCGAATACTCTTCGTCTCACGTTGGTGAGCAACGGGGTCTACACCGGTCATTTCCCATCAACGTCAGACGAAGGGTATTCGAGTACATAACATTCGAATAGTCATTTCCCTATTAGGGGCGATCATAGCCTAGCGGGATCGCTCCCGCCTGTTGCACAGGGGTCCCGGGTTCGATCCTGGCTGTTGGAGGTTTGTATGTCTTATGAAGGTGCGCATTCATATGCACTTTGTTCGTATATGAATATATATATATATATATATATATATATATATATATATATATTATTATTATTATACTTTGTCGCTGTTTCCCGCGTTAGCGAGGTAGCGCAAGGAAACAGACGAAAGAATGGCCCAACCCACCTACACACACATGTATATGCTTAAACGCCCACACACGCACATATACATACCTATACATTTCAACGTATACATACATATACATACACAGACATTTTCATATACACACATATACATATATACACATTTACATGTACATACATGCTGCCTTCATCCATTCTCGCCGCCACCCCGCCACACATGAAATGGCACCCCCTCCCCCAGCGTGCCCGCGAGGTAGCACTAGGAAAAGACAACAAAGGCTACTACATTCGTTCACATTCAGTCTCTAGCTGTCATGTAATAATGCACCGAAAACACAGCTCCCTTTCCACATCCAGGCCCTACAAAACTTTCCATGGTTTACCCCAGATGCTTCACATACCCTGGTTCAATCCATTGACAGCACGTCGATCCCGGTATACCACATCGTTCTAATTCACTCTGTTCCTTGCACGCCTTTCACCTTCCAGCATGTTCAGGCCCTGATCGCTCAAAGTCTTTTTCACTCCAGCCTTCCATCTCCAGTTTGGTCTCCCACTTCTCGTTCCCTCCACCTATGAAACATATATCCTCTTTGTCAATCTTTCCTCACTCATTCTCTCCATGTGACCAAACCATTTCAAAACACCCTCTTCTGCTCTCTCAACCAGACTCTTTTTATTACCACACATCTCTCTTACCCTTTCATTACTTACTCGATCAAACCACCTCACACCACACATTGTCCTCAAACATCTCATTTCCAACACATCCACCCTCCTCCGCACAACCCTATCTATTGCCCATGCCTCACAACCATATAACATTGTTGAGAACACTATATAAATGCTGCCTTGAAACGTTATGAAACAAGCAAACTAACACATCATAGAAACACAAATTCTCCACCATATCCAGGATTCACCGACTCTCACTAACGTCTTATAGTCACTATTGTTCACGAATATTTACGAACGCTCTGCGATCGTGGACCCATGGAATCAACGGAGCACTTTCACGATCCCATGTACTTTTGTATTCATTTGTTTTTGTTCCCCAGCGGCGCACCAGCTACCGTAAATACCTCTAAACGCCATTACTTCCACACCCTCTACACCCCTTTTGTACTTCCACACCCTCTACACCCCTTCTGTACTTCCACACCCTCTACACCCCTTCTGTACTTCCACACCCTCTACACCCCTTCTGTACTTCCACACCCTCTACACCCCTTCTGTACTTTCACACCCTCTACACCCCTTCTGTACTTCCACACCCTCTACACCCCTTCTGTACTTCCACACCCTCTACACCCCTTCTGTACTTTCACACCCTCTATACCTCTTCTGGGACAATTATGCGCAAACCTTGGTGGACGTGTTATTATCTATAATTATCAGAGTCCTGACGCTTGGTCCATAACAAGAGGCAGTATAAGACAAGGGAAAAGAAAGAAACGCATTACATGTTGCTTTGACGGAGGTAAACAAAAAGATGTGAGAGGGTTGTATATGTTGGCCAGGCAACCCGGGATTATCATTACCGTCACTCAACGAGCGGCTGTTTGTACAGGGTATCTGGCCGTCCTACTTCAGCCTTATGTTAACGTAATTACAAAACACGCCACCTAAAATATTCAATGTTTACACGTCATTCTTGATGATGACAACATTGATTACTTCACTAGTAGTAAACATCCGATAGAAACAAAGATAGATAATAGGATTTATGAAACATGTCTAATTGTCTACCACTGAGTAAATCGTTTTAAAGTTAGAGGGAACGATGCAAGGTCTCGTTAGCGAACCATCTTTCTCCACTCGTATTCTGCACACAAGATAACGTACATAATGGCTTATTCTCTACTAAAGTAAACGAAGAAAACATTTAGTAACTGATAAATAGAAGAAACAAGTGTTCTGTTCCGGGTTGAATATTTTTTCTCCTCATGATACAAGCTGTTGCCTTTTTTCTCCTCAGCGAAATTCCGTGTTTTTGAGTGGGTGGGGGGTAGGGGGGGGGGGGGGTTAGGGGGGGGGGGGGGGGGGGGTAGGGGGGGTAGGGGGGGTAGGGGGGGTGGGGGGGGGATTTATTTCACAAATGAAGGTATTGAAGACATGCACATCAAATGACCGGAAGTACAGTGAGTTGTAACGCTGTACACTAGTGACGAGAGACGATGTTCTTAGGGAGGAGGGAGCTTGTGTTGGAGGTGGCACCAGCTCCGGTATTACCTGCCACCCGTTGTTGCTCTTTCAAAAGGAAAAGAAAAAAAAATCCCCCAGCGCCCATAAGCAAACATACCTGTCTAGGTTACCCCCCCTCCTCCTCCCCAGTCTTACTACCAGGGTGTACGCTGGCTCTCTCTGTCTGGCTGGCTCTCTCTGTCTGGCTGGCTCTCTCTCTGTCTGGCTGGCTCTCTCTGTCTGGCTGGCTCTCTCTGTCTGGCTGGCTCTCTCTCTGTCTGGCTGGCTCTCTCTCTGTCTGGCTGGCTCTCTCTCTGTCTGGCTGGCTCTCTCTCTGTCTGGCTGGCTCTCTGTCTGGCTGGCTAACTAGTTGCCTGGCTGACTGGCTGATTGGCTGGCTGGCAGACTGGCTGGCTGGCTGGCTAGCTGGCTGGCTGACTGGCTGGCTGACTGGCTGGCTAGCTAGCTTGTTGGCTGGCTGGCTGGTTGGCTGGCTGGCTGGCTAGCTGGCTGGCTGACTGGCAGGCTAGCTAGCTTGTTGGCTGGCTGGCTGGTTGGCTGGCTGGCTGGCTAACTTGTTAGCTGGCTGGCTGGCTGGCTGGCTGGCTGGCTGAAACATGAAATTCCAAATATATTCTTTCGCGGTAGGTTCACTTTGCATGCAAACACAACTGTATACATAACATTTCTTTTCTTCTTCAGTAACAACCGGCACTAGACAATATATATATAACATAAAACTCACAGAATAAACTCCTGCTCATGATTATTCGCAGTTTTTTCTTAAGAATTATTTCGCTGTGTCGTGTTCAGGAACACTTGTACTCACTGATATGTTGGGTCGTGGCTGGTGCTGTGGCGGCTGCCCCAGAGTATTGTGTAGTGGGAGGGAGGGAGGTACATGGGAGTACATGGGAAGGGTATGATAGGAGGAGGGAGATACATGGGAGTACATGGGAAGGGTATGATAGGAGGAGGGAGATACATGGGAGTACATGGGAAGGGTATGATAGGAGGAGGGAGATACATGGGAGTACATGGGAAAGGAATATATCAGAGGACCTAATGGTCCATGAGAAGTTATCTGCTGTCACGATTTTGTCTGTAGTAAAAGATGGTAAAAAAGAAGGCACCTTCCCATCTACCCCTCCTTCCGGATAGGTAAAGAGGAGGGGGGTTGGATGGGACGGGTGGAAGGGAGAAATGATGGACAGGAGAGTACAGACAGACTGATAGATCTGGGTAGCCACCATTGTGACCATTACAACCCACAACCACAGATAAGAACGAACACGTATCTCCCCAGACAATCATAACTTTATGATTCCTCCTCCACCCACTCCTCCACCCCCTCCTCCACCCCCTCCTCCACCCCCTCCTCCACCCCCTCCTCCCTCTACCCTCCTCCCTCTACCCTCCTCCCTCTACTCACAGACCCCATCCATATCCCCCCCCCCCACCTCCACTACCATCAATATGTTCATCTCAATCCCCACCAGTTCCTCAACCCAACATCCAAACTTTCCCTAAGTATCAATTTCACAGCCTTCTTCCCCCTCCCCCCCCTCACTCCCTCTCCCCCTCCCACAATTTCATCACCTCCCTCTCTCTCTCTCTATATATATATATATATATGTATGTTTATATGACATTATGAATGTATGAGAGATTGAACTCATATATATATATATATATATATATATATATATATATATATATATATATATATATATATATATATATATATAGTTTTCATTCTGTAATCATTTACATTACCAAATAGTATTTTGATTCATATTGCTCAGGATAGGGGAGAAAGAATACTTCCCACGTATTCCCTGCGTGTCGTAGAAGGCGACTAAAAGGGGAGGGAGCGGGTGGCTGGAAATCCTCCCCTCTCGTTTTTTTTTTTTCTTTTTTTTTTTTTTTTTTTTTTTTTTTTAATTTTCCAAAAGAAGGAACAGAGAAGGGGGCCAGGTGAGGATTTTCCCTCTAAGGCCCAGTCCTCTGTTCTTAACGCTACCTCGCAAATGCGGGAAATGGCGAATCGTATGAAAAAAAAAAAAATATATATATATATATATATATATATATATATTTTTTCTTTTTTTTTTTTTTTTTTTTGCTTTGTCGCTGTCTCCCGCGTTTGCGAGGTAGCGCAAGGAAACAGACGAAAGAAATGGCCCAACCCACCCCCATACACATGTATATACATACGTCCACACACGCAAATATACATACCTACACAGCTTTCCATGGTTTACCCCAGACGCTTCACATGCCCTGATTCAATCCACTGACAGCACGTCAACCCCGGTATACCACATCGCTCCAACTCACTCCATTCCTTGCCCTCCTTTCACCCTCCTGCATGTTCAGGCCCCGATCACACAAAATCTTTTTCACTACATCTTTCCACCTCCAATTTGGTCTCCCTCTTCTCCTCGTTCCCTCCACCTCCGACACATATATCCTCTTGGTCAATCTTTCCTCACTCATTCTCTCCATGTGACCAAACCATTTCAAAACACCCTCCTCTGCTCTCTCAACCACGCTCTTTTTATTTCCACACATCTCTCTTACCCTTACGTTACTTACTCGATCAAACCACCTCACACCACACATTGTCCTCAAACATCTCATTTCCAGCACATCCATCCTCCTGCGCACAACTCTATCCATAGTCCACGCCTCGCAACCATACAACATTGTTGGAACCACTATTCCTTCAAACATACCCATTTTTGCTCTCCGAGATAATGTTCTCGACTTCCACAAATTCTTCAAGGCTCCCAGAATTTTCGCCCCCTCCCCCACCCTATGATCCACTTCCGCTTCCATGGTTCCATCCGCTGCCAGATCCACTCCCAGATATCTAAAACACTTCACTTCCTCCAGTTTTTCTCCATTCAGACTCACCTCCCAGTTGACTTGACCCTCAACCCTACTGTACCTAATAACCTTGCTCTTATTCACATTTACTCTTAACTTTCTTCTTTCACACACTTTACCAAACTCAGTCACCAGCTTCTGTAGTTTCTCACATGTTATTATCATTCCCCCACTAATAATACAGCAAGCGATGGGCCCCCTTTTCACATCACTCCTTCCTCTGCCTTCTATCTTACACACACACACACACACACACACACACACACACACACACACATACACACACACACACACACACACACACATAACTGTTGCCTATTAAGCCTGACCAAATCGTCGAATGAGGGAGGGAGTGAGGGAGGGAGAGGGCGCTACGCCATATTGGCCCGACACTGTAGTAATAAACTGCTCTGCAAAGTTTTACCTTAATTCCCTTAAGTCGGCGAGATTCTCCCCGGCTTAGCCCTCACCACCAGGGTCTGGGGTTGTGAGGGGGGGAGGGAGAACTGGTAGGAGTTTTATAGGTAACCTAGGGCTAGGAGGGGGCTAGCAGTCACTTAGGAAGGGGCTAGAAGATACCCAGGAGGTGGCTAAGACATCTAGAAATCAGCTACAAGACGCTGAGCATTGAGCTGGAAATAGCAAGACTAAGTAGGATGGGGGGGGGGGGATGTAAGATGTGATAATCAAGTGGAGCTTTGTGAAGGTTAAGTTGGAGGGGTTTATGGTGAGGTGAAAAGTGAAAGTGTGGTAAGTTAAGAGAGTAATGCCAGGAAGCACGATGAAGCCAGCGAACGCATGGTCAAGGGGGCGCAGGGGGACAAGGATACAAAGGGAGCCAGGAGACAAGGGGGAGACTAGAATACATGGGGGCTAGGATACACAGGAGGGACTCGGGGACACAGGGAACTAGGTAACAGAGGAGGGGCTAGAAGACACGATGTGTTAGGATACGCAGGAAGCTAAGAGACAGAGGAGGTACTGGGTGCACAGAGGACGAAGACACAGAGGAGTTACAGAAGACATAAAGGACTAGGAGACAGAAAAGCAGCTCTGGAAGAAAGGTAGGCTAAGATACATAGGAGGTATTAGGAGACAGAAGGGGTTAGGAGACACGTGTGGTAGGCGACACAGAAGGTTGGGAGGAAGTATAGGAGGGCTGGGGGACAGAAGGGTATGAAGTCATGCACTAACCCAACCTAACCTAATTCAACCTTGGAGATATTGGAAGCATGAAGTACAAATGAAACAGTGACGTAACTACGGTCAATATTCCTCACACTGATCCATTCAAACAAACTTTTCCATCGCCTTGACCAACCTGGTAATCATGCATTCAACCAATCCTTCCCCCTCCAATCCAATACTTATATCTAATTATCCGTTTTTGTCCTCGTACCCAATCTTTCTCCTTCTTCTCCAGTTCCCTATCATTTCCTGTCCAATTAACCAGCCATGAATCATCATCATACCCGGCTCTAACGACAACATAAATTGTTATCGCTTCCCCATATTTTATTGTCGGTTATTAAGTTCCCATTATCCATCTCTCCCGCCTTGTCGTACGCCTCTTACTTGCATATTACCTCTCACCAACGTCCGTCTCTCTCTCTCTCTCTCTCTCTCTCTCTCTCTCTCTCTCTCTCTCTCTCTCTCTCTCTCTCTCTCTCTCTCTCTCTCTCTCTCTCTCTTCTCTTCCTCTCCTGATCCAGTCGTAGTGGTCCTCTGGGTCTATGTTTCTTGCTCTTCCATTATCGCCTGTCACGTGTGTCTCCTCTCTCACCCTCGTCCCTGTCCCCCTGCCCCTCCTCCTACACTGTCAGTTAACTGTCTAATCATCTTGTTTTTTCCTCTCTTTATTGTCTTGTTCTTCCCCCCAGTCCGCCAGCCATGCCTCCCACTTATATTTTTTGTAACTGTTGTCAATTATTCCTCTCTACAAGTTTTTCTACTCGATAACACGCCATGGCTATCATTATTTCCATTTTCTTCAAGTCCACTCTCATATCATTACACTCTCTCTCTCTCTCTCTCTCTCTCTCTCTCTCTCTCTCTCTCTCTCTCTCTCTCTCTCTCTCTCTCTCTCTCTCTCTCTCTCTCGTTCATCCTAGCCAGCAGGAGCCAGGGTGCAGCTCTCATCAACCAGTTCGCCGGACAGAGAGCTGGCTAGGTCAGCCCCAAGCACCAGGGTCAGGAGGGGCGGCCACCGACGTCTATGACTCACCTTTTGAAAGCTTTATTAGGGGCGTGGCGTTTGTCAGGGGATGGAGGGGGAGGGAAACAAGAGAAGGCGTGTTGTGAGCGCAGGATGAGTGTGGTGTGGACATGGGATGGGCGTGCAGCAGGCGTGGGGTGGACATGGGATGGGCGTGTAGTAGGCGTGGGGTGGACATGGGGTGGGCGTGCAGCAGGCGTGGGGTGGACATGGGATGGGCGTGCAGCAGGCGTGGGGTGGACATGGGATGGGCGTGCAGCAGGCGTGGGGTGGACATGGGATGGGCGTGCAGCAGGCGTGGGGTGGACATGGGATGGGCGTGCAGCAGGCGTGGGGTGGACATGGGATGGGCGTGCAGCAGGCGTGGGGTGGACATGGGATGGGCGTGCAGCAGGCGTGGGGTGGACATGGGATGGGCGTGCAGCAGGCGTGGGGTGGACATGGGATGGGCGTGCAGCAGGCGTGGGGTGGACATGGGATGGGCGTGCAGCAGGCGTGGGGTGGACATGGGATGGGCGTGCAGCAGGCGTGGGGTGGACATGGGATGGGCGTGCAGCAGGCGTGGGGTGGACATGGGATGGGCGTGCAGCAGGCGTGGGGTGGACATGGGATGGGCGTGCAGCAGGCGTGGGGTGGACATGGGATGGGCGTGCAGCAGGCGTGGGGTGGACATGGGATGGGCGTGCAGCAGGCGTGGGGTGGACATGGGATGGGCGTGCAGCAGGCGTGGGGTGGACATGGGATGGGCGTGCAGCAGGCGTGGGGTGGACATGGGATGGGCGTGCAGCAGGCGTGGGGTGGACATGGGATGGGCGTGCAGCAGGCGTGGGGTGGACATGGGATGGGCGTGCAGCAGGCGTGGGGTGGACATGGGATGGGCGTGCAGCAGGCGTGGGGTGGACATGGGATGGGCGTGCAGCAGGCGTGGGGTGGACATGGGATGGGCGTGCAGCAGGCGTGGGGTGGACATGGGATGGGCGTGCAGCAGGCGTGGGGTGGACATGGGATGGGCGTGCAGCAGGCGTGGGGTGGACATGGGATGGGCGTGCAGCAGGCGTGGGGTGGACATGGGATGGGCGTGCAGCAGGCGTGGGGTGGACATGGGATGGGCGTGCAGCAGGCGTGGGGTGGACATGGGATGGGCGTGCAGCAGGCGTGGGGTGGACATGGGATGGGCGTGCAGCAGGCGTGGGGTGGACATGGGATGGGCGTGCAGCAGGCGTGGGGTGGACATGGGATGGGCGTGCAGCAGGCGTGGGGTGGACATGGGATGGGCGTGCAGCAGGCGTGGGGTGGACATGGGATGGGCGTGCAGCAGGCGTGGGGTGGACATGGGATGGGCGTGCAGCAGGCGTGGGGTGGACATGGGATGGGCGTGCAGCAGGCGTGGGGTGGACATGGGATGGGCGTGCAGCAGGCGTGGGGTGGACATGGGATGGGCGTGCAGCAGGCGTGGGGTGGACATGGGATGGGCGTGCAGCAGGCGTGGGGTGGACATGGGATGGGCGTGCAGCAGGCGTGGGGTGGACATGGGATGGGCGTGCAGCAGGCGTGGGGTGGACATGGGATGGGCGTGCAGCAGGCGTGGGGTGGACATGGGATGGGCGTGCAGCAGGCGTGGGGTGGACATGGGATGGGCGTGCAGCAGGCGTGGGGTGGACATGGGATGGGCGTGCAGCAGGCGTGGGGTGGACATGGGATGGGCGTGCAGCAGGCGTGGGGTGGACATGGGATGGGCGTGCAGCAGGCGTGGGGTGGACATGGGATGGGCGTGCAGCAGGCGTGGGGTGGACATGGGATGGGCGTGCAGCAGGCGTGGGGTGGACATGGGATGGGCGTGCAGCAGGCGTGGGGTGGACATGGGATGGGCGTGCAGCAGGCGTGGGGTGGACATGGGATGGGCGTGCAGCAGGCGTGGGGTGGACATGGGATGGGCGTGCAGCAGGCGTGGGGTGGACATGGGATGGGCGTGCAGCAGGCGTGGGGTGGACATGGGATGGGCGTGCAGCAGGCGTGGGGTGGACATGGGATGGGCGTGCAGCAGGCGTGGGGTGGACATGGGATGGGCGTGCAGCAGGCGTGGGGTGGACATGGGATGGGCGTGCAGCAGGCGTGGGGTGGACATGGGATGGGCGTGCAGCAGGCGTGGGGTGGACATGGGATGGGCGTGCAGCAGGCGTGGGGTGGACATGGGATGGGCGTGCAGCAGGCGTGGGGTGGACATGGGATGGGCGTGCAGCAGGCGTGGGGTGGACATGGGATGGGCGTGCAGCAGGCGTGGGGTGGACATGGGATGGGCGTGCAGCAGGCGTGGGGTGGACATGGGATGGGCGTGCAGCAGGCGTGGGGTGGACATGGGATGGGCGTGCAGCAGGCGTGGGGTGGACATGGGATGGGCGTGCAGCAGGCGTGGGGTGGACATGGGATGGGCGTGCAGCAGGCGTGGGGTGGACATGGGATGGGCGTGCAGCAGGCGTGGGGTGGACATGGGATGGGCGTGCAGCAGGCGTGGGGTGGACATGGGATGGGCGTGCAGCAGGCGTGGGGTGGACATGGGATGGGCGTGCAGCAGGCGTGGGGTGGACATGGGATGGGCGTGCAGCAGGCGTGGGGTGGACATGGGATGGGCGTGCAGCAGGCGTGGGGTGGACATGGGATGGGCGTGCAGCAGGCGTGGGGTGGACATGGGATGGGCGTGCAGCAGGCGTGGGGTGGACATGGGATGGGCGTGCAGCAGGCGTGGGGTGGACATGGGATGGGCGTGCAGCAGGCGTGGGGTGGACATGGGATGGGCGTGCAGCAGGCGTGGGGTGGACATGGGATGGGCGTGCAGCAGGCGTGGGGTGGACATGGGATGGGCGTGCAGCAGGCGTGGGGTGGACATGGGATGGGCGTGCAGCAGGCGTGGGGTGGACATGGGATGGGCGTGCAGCAGGCGTGGGGTGGACATGGGATGGGCGTGCAGCAGGCGTGGGGTGGACATGGGATGGGCGTGCAGCAGGCGTGGGGTGGACATGGGATGGGCGTGCAGCAGGCGTGGGGTGGACATGGGATGGGCGTGCAGCAGGCGTGGGGTGGACATGGGATGGGCGTGCAGCAGGCGTGGGGTGGACATGGGATGGGCGTGCAGCAGGCGTGGGGTGGACATGGGATGGGCGTGCAGCAGGCGTGGGGTGGACATGGGATGGGCGTGCAGCAGGCGTGGGGTGGACATGGGATGGGCGTGCAGCAGGCGTGGGGTGGACATGGGATGGGCGTGCAGCAGGCGTGGGGTGGACATGGGATGGGCGTGCAGCAGGCGTGGGGTGGACATGGGATGGGCGTGCAGCAGGCGTGGGGTGGACATGGGATGGGCGTGCAGCAGGCGTGGGGTGGACATGGGATGGGCGTGCAGCAGGCGTGGGGTGGACATGGGATGGGCGTGCAGCAGGCGTGGGGTGGACATGGGATGGGCGTGCAGCAGGCGTGGGGTGGACATGGGATGGGCGTGCAGCAGGCGTGGGGTGGACATGGGATGGGCGTGCAGCAGGCGTGGGGTGGACATGGGATGGGCGTGCAGCAGGCGTGGGGTGGACATGGGATGGGCGTGCAGCAGGCGTGGGGTGGACATGGGATGGGCGTGCAGCAGGCGTGGGGTGGACATGGGATGGGCGTGCAGCAGGCGTGGGGTGGACATGGGATGGGCGTGCAGCAGGCGTGGGGTGGACATGGGATGGGCGTGCAGCAGGCGTGGGGTGGACATGGGATGGGCGTGCAGCAGGCGTGGGGTGGACATGGGATGGGCGTGCAGCAGGCGTGAAATTCCAGAAATGGAATTCCAGTTCCGTAAGCAATATCATGATCAACTGTTCACCTGCCCTCAGAATTGTTGATCACCTGCCCTCAGAATTGTTGATCATCTACCCTCAGAATTGTTGATCACCTGCCCTCAGAATTGTTGATCATCTACCCTCAGAATTGTTGATCACCTGCCCTCAGAATTGTTGATCACCTGCCCTCAGAATTGTTGATCACCTGCCCTCAGAATTGTTGATCACCTGCCCTCAGAATTGTTGATCATCTACCCTCAGAATTCTAGTATCTGAGCCAGTCTCTGTGTCATCGTCTCAGTCTCTTTATACATACAACTCTCTCTCTCTCTCTCTCTCTCTCTCTCTCTCTCTCTCTCTCTCTCTCTCTCTCTCTCTCTCTCTCTCTCTCTCTCTCTCTCTCATTGTCTATTGATATGTTAATCTATCTCTCTATCTATTTCTCTTTCTGTTGAACACACACACACACACACAAAGGGTCTAGCATCTACGTAATGAATTTAACACAGATTCAAGTCAGCCTTGGAGGGCTGAGGGCTTCTCGGAGTGACAACGTTTCGTGAGCCAGGAAATGTGTCAGTGTCAGCAAATAAAAAACTGCTACACGATGTGAGGTAGAGGGTGGACGATGTGAAGTAGAGGGTGGATGGTGTGGAGTAGAGAGTGGATGGTGTGAAGAAGTGGAAAGTGTGTGTGGAGCCTTTTAGCTTCCAACGTCACTAATGATACTGAAATATTTTTTTTTTTTCAAAATAAGATTTGGGTTCATCTATGATTTAGATCAAAACTTAGGCAGACAGACAGACAGATAGAAGCAAGACAGACAGACGGACAGACTGAGAAATAGATAGACAGACAGACAGACGGACATACAGGTTAATTCTATTGTCTTCATTTCAAAATCTTTATTTGTCTAGATGTATATACAAAATGGAAATTCAGTGTCAATCTTGGACATAGTTCAAGAAAATTTTGCAGGATATTATCCTTGAAACAGCCAGAGTTCTGGAAACAAGAGGAACTGGGGTCTAAAAACACTGATTTTAGCATATGTAGTTATAGAATGAAGGAGCGTGTGTCCACCTGGTGAGGAGTAGAGCCGACACTTGGAATTCTCAGCATCAAAGTTGCTCACAACTTGCCATATGACTCTGTGTAGTTATATTCTGGCAACCACAATATCACATTATGTTGTGGTTTCCATCCTGTTTCTTAAACATGACACAATCATGTTACTTAACACTACCTGGTGTGTCAACATCTCTCAAGAGATCATGTTCCTTGTAGGTAAGGGTGATGAGTTCGATGTGGCCCATGTCGGAGGATAATCATGTTATCATTATGGTCACACCGTTTATGTCCAACATGTGAGAGTATCCATAGGAATTATGTAGGTCGCTATAACCGGTCTCAGCAAGCTGGCACTGATCGGTGAAATGAACTGTGTCCTGCTGCAGGGCAGTCACAGCCGTGTGTTACAAAAGCTTGCTTGGAGTCAGAGAGGATTACAGCATGAACTCCGGGTTGGGTAATATAGCTTAAGGCCATGAAAATATCACATGTAAAGAATCAGGCTTTCTGTGTCCCCACAAAATGGTGCAGAATCAGGGAAAAGTGTGAATAAATCGAAAACAAGAGAATACTGCTAACAGAAGGACGCATTTCCCCAATTTTGAAACTTTTTATTTTTTCGTCACCAGGTAACAGCGTCGAAAACTTCCAGACAACAGATGTTAACCTTAATGATCATGTTTTCCAAGAGATTTTCATTGATTTGTTCACTTCAAGGGTCAGACCAGCGGCAGACTTCCATATTAGATGAAGGTCTCTATTTTGACGTGTCACCACAAGGGGGCTCTGTTGTGACCAGAGAGAGGGTAAGGACACACCCACACATCATACGACCCAAACCTATTGTTCAGCCTAGTTGTCAACTCCTCTATTGTAGAAAGTAAGCTCCACCCCTTTCCCCACTTCCTGCTGTTGCCTGATGTCAATAGAAAGAAAAATATTTCCCCCACCATTTATCTTCATCATAAAGCCAGTAAGGAGATACTAGCGTTATAAGATGTGCCTAATGCATGATGATTGGTCGTATGAATACATACATGTCTGTCACTTCATTTTGCTGAGTTTTTATTTCTTCTGTTAATTAGCTTTAGAAAAGTGACTCTACCTGACTGGGAAATGAATGACCGCAGACCAATACAGTGGGTTGAAGCTGAGTGACAGAGGCTTGCCACTTTATATGCAGTAAGAATAATTGGAAAACCATAACATATGCAGGGAATAGAATACGGATTTTTGCTTTAACCATGAAATTATATATTCCGACAAAACCTCTGGTCTTATTCTTCAGCATTTTTGTCTTATGTGGGAATCGGGGGCCTCATTCTATTTAAATGGAGTAAGTATTCTGTCTCTTTCTCTTAGTCTTTAAAACGTTTCCAAACGTGGAAGAAAAATTAAAACGGGGAAAGTCATTGTTAGACGTGAAATTATCTCTCAAAATTACAGTTTAAGAGATGATGAAAAGTTGAGGGAAGTTTTTGATGGCGTCGATGCTTGGTGAGATGTACCCTGGGTGTGGCCCGGCACACAGCCCTGGTGTAGATGGTATCGCAATGCAGCCCGGGTGCGGCACTGGTTCCTGTGTAGTGTGCCCCCGGTGCCTCGCGAGTGTCACAGGAACTCTTTAGTGTGGCAAAGTCCTTGAAGTGCAACCATCTCCCAGTGGTGCCATTTGTTTCTCCTGAGTCCTTTGGTCTCTTGAGTTCTCTCGGTTTCCCGAGTGCGTCAGTCACTTGAGTACCTCGGTTTCCCGAGTGCTTCGGTCACTTGAGTACCTCGGTCTCCCGAGTGCATCGGTCACTTGAGTACCTCGGTCTCCCGAGTGCTTCGGTCACTTGAGTGTCATAGTATCATCTGAGTGTCGTAGAGTCAAGCGAGTGAAGAAGGTCTTGTGTAGGAGGTAAGCAGTGAATCATAGTGACGGTGAGGATATGTGATGGTGCTGATGGTGAGGGAGAACCAGTCGTTTTACTTACTGATGGAAGTTGATGCGCTGAGGATAATGGCGCTGCCTGTAGATGACGAGAATGGAGTCCATGGTGTGCGGGCAACCCACTGAGAGGCAGTAAGGTGGTAAGGTGAGGTAAGAGATGAGAGGAGTGGCAGTAAGGTGAGGTAAGAGATGAGAGGAGTGGCAGTAAGGTGAGGTAAGAGATGAGAGGGGTGGCAGTAAGGTAATAAGGTGGTAAGGTGAGGTAAGAGATGAGAGGGGTGGCAGTAGGTAAGGGAAGAGATGAGAGGGGTGGCAGTAGGTGAGGTAAGAGATGAGAGGGGTGGCAGTAAGGTGGTAAGGTGAGGTAAGAGATGGGAGGGGTGGCAGTAAGGTGAGGTAAGAGATGAGAGGGGTGGCAGTAGGTGAGGGAAAAGATGAGAGGGGTGGCAGTAAGTGTAAAGTTAGGTATTACGTTTAAAGATCTGGTCATCTCTGACACGTACATGACAAGGTTTTGTGTGCTTGGTAACGAGTTGCTCGTAAATGATGTTTACTGAAGATGAGTAATGAAGTAAGGTGAATTATGAAGGGGGCGCTCCTCCCAATATCTTACAAAAAAGACATATTGAAGCTATGAGAGGTGTTAACTGGAGTTTTTTGTTAAAAATCTTAGGTGTTCCTTGCGATATTAACAGCTTAACTTGGTTAAAAACTCAAGTTTATGAGAGTTTACCATCAGAGGTAACTTTTAAACTTGATAATTTCCTGTGATGATAGTTAGAAAAAGCTTTCATTACAGCGACTTTATGAAGAGTTGATAAAAAGGTCGTATGTGTGTGTCCCAGCCTTCAGTCATATGGACCAGATGTGATGTGCTGTCTAGTGTCACTCCATTGGCCTACTCTTATGTACGTGTGTGTGTGTGTGTGTGTGTGTGTGTGTGTGTGTGCGTGTGCGTGTTCGTGTTTATGTTTATGTTTTTACGTTTGTCTGTGTGTCTATGTGTGTCTGTGTGTGTGTTTGTCTGTGTGTCTGTGTCTGTCTGTGTGTGAATATGTATCGCTGACCATAAATCATGCGCGGGCCCGCCAGAGTTCGAAACCTAGACGGCAATCGGCTCACAGCCCTAGACCCATAAGCTCAACTGACAGAGCTCTCCGTCCCATCACAAGTCACCATCCCCCACCTACATGCAGCTCTGTAAAGCAGCTCAACAGCATCACAAGGAAACACATGCCAGTTGTCTTTATTATAGATTCAGTAAATGAGTTACTGTCTTTCTTAGCCTCTTTTATCACTGTCTCTGTTGCGTCTGCCATCAAAATTAGGAGAGTGAAAGGCGTGCATGGGATGGAATGAATTGGAATGATGTGGTATGCTGGGGTCGACGTAGTGTCAGTGGACTGTCAAGGCATGTGAACCTTCCGGAGTAAACCGCAGAAGGTGTGTGGGGCCTGGTTGTGGATAGTGAGCTGTAGTTTTGGTGCATTACATATCACAGCTAGAGAATGAAAGTGCGCGAATGCGGCCTCTTTTCGTCTGTTCATGGCGCTGTCTCGCTAAGGCAGGAAATGGCGATCGAGTGTGGAAAATAAACATTTACCATTATATGCCCGAGAGTCGAGCACGGGCCACCGAGAACAGCAGATGGACAGCCTATTTCCCAGACCTCGGATGGCGAGAAAACCTCTCCACACCCTACTGGCCAGCAGTGCACTGTGAGCGGGAATCCAAATGGTATTCTGTCCGCGCCTAACGTTGTCGGTGGCCCAAGTTCGACTCTCGGGCGCTAATTAGATATACACACACTCATACACATGTACAACTACGGAAGGACAAGCGGTTGCACATACATACAAACACACGACTGACCACTCATTCTGGCGTGTATCCACATACACGCCTGTGTAAACAAACATATGTAGATGTCCTCCCCTGTATGTAGAGAGACATGTGCATACACATGGATTCAGCCATCAATCTACATATGAAAAGACAACAGGTCCGCTCATAGTTCTCCAACCCTTTGATCTTTTTTTCCCGTTTTTATTATTGGTTTTCGCCCTAACTGGTTCGAGCGTAACCATTTTGCTTGTTTTTTGTCACTGCCTTCCTCCCTCATTGCACGCCCCATGTTGCACCCTTGCTAGCAGGCGGACTTGACCAGTGTTACGACCACTGCCATACCACGACCACTGCCATACCACGACCAGTGTTACGACCACTGCCATACCACGACCAGTGTTACGACCACTGCCATACCACGACCAGTGTTACGACCACTGCCATACCACGACCAGTGTTACGACCACTGCCATACCACGACCAGTGTTACGACCACTGCCATACCACGACCAGTGTTACGACCACTGCCATACCACGACCAGTGTTACGACCACTGTTAGCACACCAGCAGGAAGGACAGGTGTTGCCAGCACTGCAGTGGGAAGGGCAGGTGTGGTTAGCATGCTAGCTGCATTACATGTTGGAGAGAGAGAGAGAGAGAGAGAGAGAGAGAGAGAGAGAGAGAGAGAGAGAGAGAGAGGCGATCCATGAACTTTTTCCTGCTCCCAGCAGTAAGGACCCCGATCTTTGGGTAAGTCCGAAAAGAGTTGAGTGACTTTAACTTCCTGAAGACACTCATCCCCAGGTACACCATGGGTGGGGGATCTTCCCCAGGTACACCATGGGTGGGGGATCTCCCCAGGTACACCATGGGTGAGGGATCTTCCCCAGGTACACCATGGGTGGGGGATCTTCCCCAGGTACACCATGGGTGGGGGATCTTCCCCAGGTACACCATGGGTGGGGGATCTTCCCCAGGTACACCATGGGTGGGGGATCTTCCCCAGGTACACCGTGGGTGGGGGATCTCCCCAGGTACACCGTGGGTGGGGGATCTTCCCCAGGTACACCGTGGGTGGGGATCTTCCCCAGGTACACCATGGGTGGGGGATCTTCCCCAGGTACACCATGGGTGGGGGATCTTCCCCAGGTACACCGTGGGTGGGGGATCTCCCCAGGTACACCGTGGGTGGGGGATCTTCCCCAGGTACACCGTGGGTGGGGGATCTTCCCCAGGTACACCGTGGGTGGGGATCTTCCCCAGGTACATCATGGGTGGGGGATCTTCCCCAGGTACACCATGGGTGGGGATCTTCCCCAGGTACACCATGGGTGGGGGATCTTCCCCAGGTACACCATGGGTGGGGATCTTCCCAGCGCCTCGTACTATCATTCACTCCACGTGGGTAACTGTACCATCACTGGCACTCACTCCACCTGGGCAACTCTACCATCACCGGTACTCACTCCACCTGGGTAACTGTACCATCGCTGGCATTCACTCCACCTGGGCAACTGTACCATCACTGGCACTCACTCCCCCTGAGCAACTGTACCATCACTGGCACTCACTCCCCCTGAGCAACTGTACCATCACTGGCACTCACTCCACCTGGGCAACTCTACCATCACTGGCACTCACTCCACCTGGGTAACTCTACCATCACTGGCACTCACTCCACCTGGGCAACTCTACCATCACTGGCACTCACTCCACCTGGGTAACTCTACCATCATTGGCACTCACTCCACCTGGGCAACTCTACCATCACTGGCACTCACTCCACCTGGGTAACTCTACCATCACTGGCACTCACTCCACCTGGGTAACTCTACCATCACTGGCACTCACTCCACCTGGGCAACTCTACCATCACTGGCACTCACTCCACCTGGGTAACTCTACCATCATTGGCACTCACTCCACCTGGGTAACTCTACCATCACTGGCACTCACTCCACCTGGGTAACTCTACCATCATTGGCACTCACTCCACCTGGGTGACTGTACCACCACTGGCACTCACGACCCCCCCCCCCCTCACGTACCACGCTTGCTCTAGTAACACTACCACACCTATCGCTCAGCAGCGAACACACCTGCTTGTGATGTATATACCTGTATACATGTGGCACATGTATATATGCCCACATATGTTACCGTGGTGTATGTATGATTGTATACATGTTTTGTTGTTGTTGTTGTTGTTGTTGTTGTTGGCTGAGACGGCCCGGGAAGCTGAGGCCCTAATCAAGGTCATCCCACTAACGCTATATATTTATATCTATTTGTTTATTGCATATTTGATCGCCATTTCCCACGCCAGCGAGTTAGCGATGGGAAACAGACGAAGAATGGCCCATCCACTCATACACACACACACACACACACACACACACACACACACACACACACACACACACATATATATATATATATATATATATATATATATATATATATATATATATATATATATATATATATATATATATATATATATATAACAAGTAGTGGTGATGTGAGAAGGAGATGGAGTGAGTATTTTGAAGGTTTGTTGAATGTGTTTGATGATAGAGTGGCAGATATAGGGTGTTTTGGTCGAGGTGGTGTGCAAAGTGAGAGGGTTAGGGAAAATGATTTGGTAAACAGAGAAGAGGTAGTAAAAGCTTTGCGGAAGATGAAAGCTGGCAAGGCAGCAGGTTTGGATGGTATTGCAGTGGAATTTATTAAAAAAGGGGGTGACTGTATTATTGACTGGTTGGTAAGGTTATTTAATGTATGTATGACTCATGGTGAGGTGCCTGAGGATTGGCGGAATGCGTGCATAGTGCCATTGTACAAAGGCAAAGGGGATAAGAGTGAGTGCTCAAATTACAGAGGTATAAGTTTGTTGAGTATTCCTGGTAAATTATATCGGAGGGTATTGATTGAGAGGGTGAAGGCATGTACAGAGCATCAGATTGGGGAACAGCAGTGTGGTTTCAGAAGTGGTAGAGGATGTGTGGATCAGGTGTTTGCTTTGAAGAATGTATGTGAGAAATACTTAGAAAAGCAAATGGATTTGTATGTAGCATTTATGGATCTGGAGAAGGCATATGATAGAGTTGATAGAGATGATCTGTGGAAGGTATTAAGAATACATGTTGTGGGGGGCAAGTTGTTAGAAGCAGTGAAAAATTTTTATCGAGGATGTAAGGCATGTGTACGTGTAGGAAGAGAGGAAAGTGATTGGTTCTCAGTGAATGTAGGTTTGCGGCAGGGGTGTGTGATGTCTCCATGGTTGTTTAATTTGTTTATGGATGGGGTTGTTAGGGAGGTGAATGCAAGAGTTTTGGAAAGAGGGGTAAGTATGAAGTCTGTTGGGGATGAGAGAGCTTGGGAAGTGAGTCAGTTGTTGTTTGCTGATGATACAGCGCTGGTGGCTGATTCATGTGAGAAACTGCAGAAGCTGGTGACTGAGTTTGGTAAAGTGTGTGAAAGAAGAAAGTTAAGAGTAAATGTGAATAAGAGCAAGGTTATTAGGTACAGTAGGGTTGAGGGTCAAGTCAATTGGGAGGTAAGTTTGAATGGAGAAAAACTGGAGGAAGTGAAGTGTTTTAGATATCTGGGAGTGGATCTGGCAGCGGATGGAACCATGGAAGCGGAAGTGGATCATAGGTTGGGGGAGGGGGCGAAAATCCTGGGAGCCTTGAAGAATGTGTGGAAGTCGAGAACATTATCTCGGAAAGCAAAAATGGGTATGTTTGAAGGAATAGTGGTTCGAACAATGTTGTATGGTTGCGAGGCGTGGGCTATGGATAGAGTTGTGCGCAGGAGGGTGGATGTGCTGGAAATGAGATGTTTGAGGACAATATGTGGTGTGAGGTGGTTTGATCGAGTAAGTAATGTAAGGGTAAGAGAGATGTGTGGAAATATAAAGAGCGTGGTTGAGAGAGCAGAAAAGGGTGTTTTGAAATGGTTTGGGCACATGGAGAGAATGAGTGAGGAAAGATTGACCAAGAGGATATATGTGTCGGAGGTGGAGGGAACGAGGAGAAGTGGGAGACGAAATTGGAGGTGGAAAGATGGAGTGAAAAAGATTTTGTGTGATCGGGGCCTGAACATGCAGGAGGGTGAAAGGAGGGCAAGGAATAGAGTGAATTGGAGCGATGTGGTATACCGGGGTTGACGTGCTGTCAGTGGATTGAATCAAGGCATGTGAAGCGTCTGGGGTAAACCATGGAAAGCTGTGTAGGTATGTATATTTGCGTGTGTGGACGTATGTATATACATGTGTATGGGGGTGGGTTGGGCCATTTCTTTCGTCTGTTTCCTTGCGCTACCTCGCAAACGCGGGAGACAGCGGCAAAAAAAAAAAAAAAAAAAATATATATATATATATATATATATATATATATATATATATATATATATATATATATACAAACGCCATACTCGCACATATACATATATATATATATATACATATCAAAATATACACATACAAATACACAGACATATACAATAAACGTGTACATATTCATACTTGCTTGCTCTCATCCATTTACGGCGTTACTCAGCCCCTTAGCCTGAATTAGGTGCCCATTTTATCGACCAACCTCTAGAAGTGGATGAACAGCTGGTTTGACTGTGGACCGATTGCCTCAACCAGGATTCGATCCTATATTCGACCCTGGGCGGCCCGTGAATGCGTCACGGTCAGGAACGCTAACCACTACACTACGAGAGGTCATGTTTTTTAAACCTGTATACCTCTGCTCATACTTGATCTATACACGTATCACCAGCGGTGATACGTGTATGACGTGCGTCGTATGACACTTCATGACCCGCCTCATCTAGTGACATGACACCACATGACCCGCCTCATCCAGAGACATGACACCACATGACCCGCCTCATCCAGAGACATGAGACCACATGACCCGCCTCATCCAGAGACATGACACCACATGACCCGCCTCATCCAGATACATGACACCACATGACCCGCCTCATCCAGTGACATGACACCACATGACCCGCCTTATCCAGTGACATGACACCACATGACCCGCCTCATCCAGAGACATGACACCACATGACCCGCCATGTATGTCAAGGTTCTATCTCCAGCCTTCCAGTGGCCTGGCTTCTCTCTCTCTTCTGCTCTGATATTAAATTCCTCCAGCAGGAAATGCATCAGTTTTTTTTTGTCTAAAGTTTAAGAAATTTTGCCATTTGATCTTTTACTTGGCTAACATGTTACATCAGGTGGAATAAAGAACATATACACAGTGTGGTGGCCGAGACGAAGCTGAGGCCTTATGTGTGTGGGAAGCACGTGGTAACCAGTAACCACGTGACAGCACGTGGCTCTAGCCTGGCGAGCACGTGGTAACCAGTAACTACGTGACAGCACGTGGGTCTAGCCTGGCGAACACGTTATAACCAGTAACCACGTGACAGCACGTGGGTCTAGCCTGGCGAACACGTTATAACCAGTAACCACGTGACAGCACGTGGCTCTAGCCTGGCGAGCACGTGGTAACCAGTAACCACGTGACAGCACGTGGGTCTAGCCTGGCGAACATGTTATAACCAGTAACCACGTGACAGCACGTGGCTCTTGCCTGGCGAGCACGTGGTAACTAGTAACCACGTGACAGCATCTGGTCGTACCGTCTTGCTAAATGGTCGTACTGTCGTGGTGAAAGGGTTAAGAAATAAGTTGTGCTCACTTAACCATCTTCCTGTACGTGAGTGAGACTTGTTAAGAATATTGTAGTAATTCCAGTGACTGCCGACGATAACATAGATTCTATATCACAACTCCTGACGGTGAGAACATAGACATTCTTTTCATTAAAAAGTAATAATTGTGGGAATCTATAATGTTGGATCAAACTTCCTTTTCTAAGGTTTGTACCAATGCTTACAATGCTTGGTAAGGTGAATCTACAGGTTGGTATATCAGGCTCTGGGAAAAAGTCGATTTTCTGTAGAGGAACAACTAAGTTTTAGGACAGGCTAAAGCGACATAACAAATTGGGAAAAATTCAAAAAACTTTGAACTTGTTTGAAAAATGTAGAAGTTGAGTCTCCAGCGGCCGGGACACGAGCAACAGTTGTGACTCACCTGTCATGAACACCTCACCAAACGTGTTCTTGAAAGCGCTTGTGAGTTTTACTGAAGATCTTGCGCTACGGCGGCATGTATGTTTGCCCAGCACTCCGGTCTGGCATCACATCTTTGGCAAGTGTTTGATCTCCCCACTGACGCATCTCTTGCATACATAACATCCTCTTGCTTTTCTCAAGTATACTATCCTACACCATAGTCACTATTCGAACGCCTTTAGTGTTGTCCTCCGTCAACATTTTGTCGTTGTTTGGCCACATGAGCAGGACGGTCGGCCAGTATGATGATGACCTGTCCATTATTCAAACATTAAGAGTCAGGTCACATCCCAGACCATCAGGGTCGTATCGTGCGTGGCCCTCGTGACGTCATATAATAATTTCTTTCAAAAGTCATCAGGTTTTGTTACAGATCCGATGAAAGTTTCTCTTCCCGCGGGTTAATTCCACTAAGTTTCGCTGTGTATCTCAGAAATGAAAACAAATGAAAAGGAAAATCAACAGACTGAAGTTCCGAAGGAAAATATAAACGCCGTTGAGAACTCTAGCCGGGAATTTCTTTGCTCCATAATAAAACCATCTTCAGAAGTTTACAGTAAGAACTAAGCTAACCTCATCCAGGATTCTTAAAGAAAAGAAATAAATAAATGTTTTTAAGTTATCAGGTAGATTCTGTGAGGGCCAGGACGCCAGCTGTTTACAACGCTAAGTTGAGGTAATACAAGAGATGGACGGATGTGCAGCGTTCAGACGGGAGCAGAGGTGGAGATGGGGGGACAGTACAACGTTGAGACGGAATAAAGACGGACAGAGTAGAGGGAAAGAGAGCACAGAGGATGTCAGTACGGGTGAGAAAAATAAGAGGATAGAATACTGAGAGTAAGAGTATGGAAGAGTGGAAGTACTGAAAGAACTCAGATGACCTTCTGTAAATGTACTCTTTACATCAGATTTACATGTTAATAAGAACTCAGCTTGCCTGGGGTGAAGTTGTGAGAGCCTCGGGCAGGAACATCAAGGATACAACGACATGGGAAAAGGAAAAGGAAATATTAGAACATAAATTAAATCATATTCAGAAATGGAAACACGAATGATATTGTAAGCAAAGTCGACGCAATAGTTTATACCCCGGGTATCAACATGGCAGTATATACCCAGGGTATCAACATGATATGATAACTCCAGAAATATTTTCTGTGTGCCAGTAAGAATCCATCAGGTACATGGTACAGAAAATGTCACTGATACATCACGCAAATAGTCTACGTAAGGTGAGAGCCCAAGACTACTAATGACACCATGTATAATACTGTCGTCTGTAAGCTGTATCTGTTATATTGTCTGTCTACTTAGGTCTGTGTCTGTTTGCCTACCCTAAGTCTGTGTCTATCTTGTTGCCGTGCGTGTTTGCATAAGTTTGTATGTGTTTACGGCCAGCGGTTTCTAACAATCTGGTCCACCAACGGCCTTACTCAGCAGCCTGAACCCAGCCCGAGCTGTGGGGTATAGGGCGTCCCAAGTCTGCTCCACGTACGTCCACCCTGTCTACCTTCCTGGCTGCCGTATGTCTATCTGCTTACTGACCCAGTCCTCCACCTTCCTGCTTGTAAGTCTGGCTGTCTAACTTATCTTACTCCACACATCCTCCTTTCCTCCAGCTTGTCTTATATTCTCTCTCTTTCACTTGCTTGGTCTGAGGCTCTTGCCTCCCTGTCATCGTCCAGTTTATCCAACATCTTTCTCTGTCTCATTTTTATCGTCTTTCCCTATCCCCGGCGTTGCTACTGGAAGATAATGTTTCCGTTGGTATGTTCAGTTTTCGTGTTATTTAGTGTACGATAAAAGTAGTTACCATGCTGCTAGACTGGACACCCTTCTCTGGCATAACTAAAAGGGGCGATTCGCTGTGCATAAGGGAAGGGAGGATGTAACTGAAAGGGGTCCGAAAAAAAAACTTTCCTCCTCGTGCATGCAAGGATATGAAAGAGTTTAATCTTCCCCACGCTAGCTAGATAAATCATCTTAGGCTTGTAAAGCTGCAAGGCTGGGCTGCTGGGTTCAGTAACAGCTTCCTTGATCTCAGGCCAGGAGAAGCTCAGGAGACACAGTATGCGGAATACACCCAAAAATGTCTGAATCAAAGCAATGCTCGTTGGATGGATATATATATATATATATATATATATATATATATATATATATATATATATATATATATATATATATATATATATATATTTATATTATATATATATATATATATATATATATATATATATATATATATATATATATATATATATATATATATATATATATATATGTTACATCCACTCACATTTAGACACCCCAATCTGAGCCTTCGAGGAGGATGAACACTTCCCGCGTGACTCCTTCTTCTATTTCCCCTTTTAAAAAGATAAAATACAAGGAGGGGAGGGTTTTTAGACCCCGCTCCCGTCCCCTTTAGTCGCCTTCTACGACACGCCGGGAATGCGTGGGAAGTATTCTTTCTCCAATATCCCCAGGGATATATATATATATATATATATGAGAGAGAGAGAGAGATAGAGAGAGGTTTGATTTCGTTCGCCGTTTTCCGCTTAGCAAGGTAGCGCCAGAAACACACGAAAAACGGCCACATCTCACACCCACTCTCTGGTTGCCAAGTATATATAATGCACGGAAACTTAATTTTTCCACAGTTCCCGTGACAGCTTCACATTCCCTGATCCAGCCCTTTGACAACACGTTGCCTCTCTTGTACCACATTGCTTCACTTCGCTCTATCCCTTGTTCACTTAAACCCTTCTGCATGTTCACGCACCAATAACTCAAAGTATATATATATATATATATATATATATATATATATATATATATATATATATATATATATATATCTTTTCTTTCTTTTAAACTATTCGCCATTTCCCGCATTAGCGAGGTAGCGCTAAGAACAGAGGACTGGGCCTTTTTTGGAATATCCTCAACTGGCCCCCTCTGTTCCTTTTTTTGGAAAATTTAAAAAAAAAAAAAACGAGAGGGGAAGATTTCCAGCCCCCCGCTCCCTCCCCTTTTAGTCGCCTTCTACGACACGCAGGGAATACGTGGGAAGTATTCTTAATCCCCTATCCCCAGGGATAATATATATATATATATATATATATGGCTAATTGCCATCCGTCATGTTGAGATAGCGTTAGGAACAAATGAACAATGGCCTTATCAGCTTATTTACACGCGTTCGCCCTCTAACAGTCATGTATACTGATAAGCAGAAATATTCCCCATCAAACTCTGAGTTACACAAGGAAATATATAAACTCAGTACAAAGAAACTGATTAAGTTTTTGAAGATATCTTTTTGGGTTTTAATCGTAAAACTTTTGAATACGTGTGAGTTAGTACGAGCGTTTAAGGCCAGGATCCTCATGAAGTAAGGAAAATGATTACGAAATTACAGTTGGAAAGTAAGTTATGTAATGATGACTGCCTCACAGGTCATAAAATCGAATTACATCGTGTCAAGATTATTCATAATCCCATCCACTAAGTTAAAGCTAATAAACAGTTAGTACATAAAGCTGATCACCATACAAGTGATGAACAAAGCTATCAAAATGTATGGTATTGGGAGTAATGATTATATCACTATTGATCACAGTATTTATGGCAGCTATTAAGAGCTGTGTATGTTGTATGTTGCTTTATGTAATGCCTAGTGTTACTGGATGTAATGGCTGGAGCGTGGTCATTCTTCCCCGTCACACACACACACAAACTACAAAGATTATTAGGTCTCCGTGACGCCTTGTGTCAGTAATGTTCACGGCGACACTCCTCCCGTGATTAACATAGGTGAAGATAATATTAACATAGGTGAAGGTAATATTAACATAGGTGAAGGTAATATTAACATAGGTGAAGATAATATTAACATAGGTGAAGGTAATATTAACATAGGTGAAGGTAATATTAACATAGGTGAAGGTAATATTAACATAGGTGAAGGTAATATTAACATAGGTGAAGGTAATATTAACATAGGTGAAGGTAATATTAACATAGGTGAAGGTAATATTAACATAGGTGAAGGTAATATTAACATAGGTGAAGGTAATATTGACATAGGTGAAGGTAATATTAACATAGGTGAAGGTAATATTAACATAGGTGAAGGTAATATTAACATAGGTGAAGGTAATATTAACATAGGTGAAGGTAATATTAACATAGGTGAAGGTAATATTAACATAGGTGAAGGTAATATTAACATAGGTGAAGATAATATTAACATAGGTGAAGGTAATATTAACATAGGTGAAGGTAATATTAACATAGGTGAAGGTAATATTAACATAGGTGAAGGTAATATTAACATAGGTGAAGGTAATATTAACATAGGTGAAGGTAATATTAACATAGGTGAAGGTAATATTAACATAGGTGAAGGTAATATTAACATAGGTGAAGGTAATATTAATATAGGTGAAGGTAATATTAACATAGGTGAAGGTAATATTAACATAGGTGAAGGTAATATTAACATAGGTGAAGGTAATATTAATATAGGTGAAGGTAATATTAACATAGGTGAAGGTAATATTAACATAGGTGAAGGTAATATTAACATAGGTGAAGGTAATATTAACATAGGTGAAGGTAATATTAACATAGGTAAAGGTAATATTGATGTACCTTCATTTAGTTAATGCAACGGATAACGCATTTGTTTTTTTATTAAATATCCAACTTCATCACATCAGTTAAGAACACTGATACAGCGAACATAGTCAAATATGTTTCAGTTTTAAGAATAATGGATACATTTATAGAGGAGTAATGACAGTAGTTTAATATGTGAAGGATCGTACAGATAATAAAGAAGTAACTCAGGTTAAAATGACTTAGGTGAGAACTTGTGCGGAGTAAGTTATGCAAGCGACCCTCTCAACCAACTATTTAAAAAGTCCGGAGACTTTATCATTAGCGAAATTCTAGCAATACAAACTCTGGTAAGAAACGTGTTTACACTTCTCAAACATATTCCTGAGTGCCTCACTTGGCAGGTAGTGCAGGTCAGGGGTGAGAATTATGTTGGAGATGTTGGTGATAGTGAAAGAAGAGGTTGTGATGATGGTGGTAGTGATGACTAGGATTGTGGTGATCGTGTTGGTAATGGTAGTAGTGATGGTAGTAGCAATGATGATTGTGATGATAACAACGATGACGAGAATGAAAACACTAAGAATGATGATTGCATTAGTGATGATTTTATAATGATCATGATGGTGATAACCACCCTTATATTGACTATGAAAGTCAGTTTATTAAGACAATGATATTAGTGATGATAGTAGTGATGATGTTATTACTGAAGTAAATTACCATTGTTATCATAATTTTTCGTTAAGACTATTAACGTCTGTTTTATGACCTGTCACGACTATAGTAAGTCTGACCTCATACAGCAGAGAAACACGTTTAATTCATGTACGAGAGCGAGGACCGCATGTCACTGGCTTATATTTACTAATATGATTTCCGGAAATCAGGTCGAATAGAATATTTCAATTAATGTCAGTAGTTCTTAGGAAGTCATTATTTCTCACGAGTTTGGCACAGTTCCGGGGACTCATCCCAACCCCTTACGAAATGCTGCTGCTCGGTCACCATGACCCAGAGTTGTGAGGTAAAACTGCAGCTTCTCAGACATCAAAGAAGAAGAAGAAGAAGAAGAAGAAGAAGAAGAAGAAGAAGAAAGATGTGCCTCTGAGCTGTTGCTGGTTTCATCCATCATGCTGTTGGTGGTAGCAGCCTCTCAAGACTGTATATCCAATGCAGATGGCTGGATCAGGTAAGCCGTGAATGTGCCAGCCGACAGCCCCCTCTCCATCATGTTTCCTGCCTCGGCTGGCAACACAGACACTAAGAGTCCAGCAACGCTGAGGTCAACGCTGGCTTTTGTTTAAGTCGATTTGTTTTCCATGTTTTGTAAGGTACTGCATTTCATGAACAGACGAAGAAAGGCTGCACTCTCTCACATCCATTGTCAAGCCGTCATGTGTTATGCACCGAAACCACAGCTCCCTATCCACATCCAGGCCCCACAGTCCTTTCCATGGTTTACCCCAGACGCTTTAATTGCCCTGGTTCAGTCAACTGACTGCACGTCGACTTCAGCATACCACATCGTTCCAATTTACTGTTTATCTTGCACGCCTTTACCCTCCTGCATTTTAGGCACAGATCACTCAAAATCTTTTTACTCCATCACTATCTCCATTTTGGTCCTCTCGTTCTCCGTGTTTCCTCCACTTCTGACACATATATCTTCTTTGTCAACCTTTCCTTACTCATTCTCTCCATATATCCAAACCATTTCAGCACATCCTCTCCTACATCCCTGGTGGCTGATTCGGGTGAGAAACTGCAGAAGCTGGTGACTGAGTTTGGTAAAGTGTGTGAAAGAAGAAAGCTGAGAGTAAATGTGAATAAGAGCAAGGTTATTAGGTACAGTAGGGGTGAGGGACAAGTCAATTGGGAGGTAAGTTTGAATGGAGAAAAACTGGAGGAAGTTGAGTGTTTTAGATATCTGGGAGTGAATTTGGCAGCGGATGGAACCATGGAAGCGGAAGTGAGTCACAGGGTGGGGGAGGGAGCGAAAGTTCTGGGAGCGTTGAAAAATGTATGGAAGGCGAGAACATTATCTCGGAAAGCAAAAATGGGTATGTTTGAAGGAATGTTGGTTCCAACAATGCTATATGGTTGCGAGGCGGGTGGAGGAGGAGGGTGGATGTGTTGGAAATGAGATGTTTGAGGACAATATGTGGTGTGAGGTGGTTTGACTGAGTAAGTAATGAAAGGGTAAGAGAGATGTGTTGTAATAAAAAGAGTGTGGTTGAGAGAGCAGAAGAGGGTGTATTGAAATGATTTGGTCAGATGGAGAGAATGAGTGAGGAAAGATTGACAAAGAGGATTTACGTGTCAGAGGTGGAGGGAACGAGAAGTAGGAGTGAAAAAGATTTTGAGCGATCGGGGCCTGAACATGCAGAAGGGTGAAAGGCGTGCAAGGAATAAGTGAATTGGAATGATGTGGTATACCGGGGTCGACGTGCTGTCAATGGATTGAACCAGGGCATGTGAAGCGTCTGGGGTAAACCATGGAAAGTTTTGTGGGGCCTGGGTGTGGAAATGGAGTTGTGGTTCCGGTGCATTACACATGACAGCTAGAGACTGAGTGTGAACGATTGTGGCCTTTCTTGTCTTTTCATAGCGCTACCTCGCACACATGCGGGGGGAGGGGGTTGTCATTTCATGTGTGGCGGGGTGGCGACGGGAATGAATAAAGGCAGCAAGTGTGAATTATGTACATGTGTATATATGTATATGTCTGTGTATGTATACATGTGTAAACGTTGAAACGTATAGGTATGTATATGTGCGTGTGTGGACGTGTATTTATATACATGTGTATGTGGGTGGGTTGGGCCATTCTTTCGTCTGTTTCCTTGCGCTACCTCGCTAACGCGGGAGACAGCAACAAAGTATAATAAATGTGATATATATATATATATATATATATATATATATATATATATATATATATATATATATATATTGGAAGAGACCACAACTGAGCGCGTGATCAACTGAATTCCTTTCTTACCACAGGAAGTGAAACACGATAAGTTCCCAAGTGCACTTTCGTGGAATGATCACATCACCAGGGGAGATACAAGAAAGAAATATGACTGTGTGTGTGTGTGTGTGTGTGTGTGTGTATGTGTGTGTGTGTGTGTATGTGTGTGTCCGCGTGTGTGTGTGTGCCTCATGATAATCAAGATGTGTGTGTATAAGAATCATGTGTATAGTTTTTCTGGTTGTTACGACTGACCCAAACTGTGTTCTGGTGACCTGTCTGTGTAGATGAGCACAGATGTAGGAATCTTGCCTTCGTGGCAGCAGTACACTCCCCTACAAGTGTAATCCAAGAACAACACGATTAGTCATTCACAAAAATTTGTAATCTGTTTACGAAAACTCCAGGTGATAGCGAAAATGAAAATCAATGAAAAACGGGTGGGGGAAAGGGATGGGGGGGGGGGGGGGGGGGTCGCTACGGCCACTTGGTCTCCGATGCTTCTACTGGTCGGGTTGGTCGGGTAATCCCCCTACAATGGCCCTTTGTACGGCCAGGGGGTCATATTGTGGACACAGGAGCCAGTGGGGTAGAGGAGCCATTAATATATTATCTGCGGCGCCGAATGGGGATGGGGTATGGTAGGGGCGGTGGCATGGGATTAGTGGTAGTCGTCCCCTCCTCTTCCCCCTTTCCCCTAGAACCTCAGCTGGCTGAACGTTCATAGCCAGAGAGAGAGAGAGAGAGAGAGAGAGAGAGAGAGAGAGAGAGAGAGAGAGAGAGAGAGTCTTTATCAACAAGTGCGTTGATTGTTTTTGTCATAAAGCGAGGCTAACGCGTAGGGCTCACATTAATGAGAGAGAAAGAAAAAGAGTTCGACCAAACAGTACCATATCCTCAGCCTCGTGTTGTCCATGGTAGGCCACACTCGCCCTCCCTGCCTGGCCTCGCCCACTGATCGATCCCTTCATGAAGACAGATCAGAGGCCAGACCAACACTTCATCTCCAGGATGAACCAAGAAACACAACCTCGGCTCACAAACAACTCTTTAGGTCAGTGGGAACCATTCTTTCTGGTAGAACGAGAGGGTGATGGTCTGTGTGGACGATGGGGGGGACGTATGGTGTGCGACCTCTCCCACGGGGGGGGGGGGGGGTTTAGACCTGGAGTAAGTCTGGTGTGTTGGTCGAGACTGGTGGACTCCACTAGTTCTACTGTTATTGTTCTTCTGGGCATTATTGTACGTGTTTCTCCTCCCCTTTCACTTCTATTGTTCCTTCTGTTCCCTGCCCTCCTATTCTTATTCTCCTGGTGGTTCCCCTGTTTCTAGTTCCTTGCTCATCATAATTATCTTTCCTCTCCATAATGTTTTTCTCATGTTTATAGCAATATTTCCTTAGTAACATCTTCCTTCATCGTATATAACCAGTGTTTACTTACTCTTCACTTCATTTATGCTTTGTTTCTTTGCTCTGCTCTCCCTCTCTTCCTCCCTGACTCTGGTTACAACGATTGCTTCATTCATTTCCTTCTCCTGGGACCATCCCAGGCTTCTGTTTCTTTTTGTTTTCCTTATTGCGAGATCCAGCGGTGCAGCGTGGCCTCCACGCAGCGCATGAGGCGCACTGGACACCCATATCTAGCAGGCTGACTGGAGTGGTCGTCGTCTGTTGTCATCATCTGTCTTCGTCGTCGTCGTTCTCTTTCTTGTCACTTGTTGTCGTCGATTTTCTTTTTAGTTTTTGAGAGTCATTTTCGTTTTGTTCGTCTTTTTCATTATTCGTCGTCGCTGGTGTCTGTCTTCGTCTTTCATCTTCGTCGTCTCCCGTCCGTCCGTTCGTCCGTCACACAGTCGTCCTGAAGTGATTTTGTGAATTTATCTTTTAAGATTAGGTCGTCCCTGGGGAGAAGCCCGGCCCCATCCCTATTGTACACCAACAGTAAAGGTTCCTCTTGAGTCATGTCCGGCCTGTGGTCCGGCTTCCCCTGGCCGCCAACCAACATTCCCCTTGACGGTTTATGAGTCTCTCTCTCTCTCTCTCTCTCTCTCTCTCTCTCTCTCTCTCTCTCTCTCTCTCTCTCTCTCTCTCTCTCTCTCTCTCTCTCTCTCTCTCTCTCTCTCTCTCTCTCTCTCTCCATAACCTTAAACAAGTTCACCTAGTACTTGTTATTCTATATGTATGAGGTCAAGAGGTACAAGTTAAAGGTCGCCTAGTAAGAAGTTAGGGCAAGGCGTGGGTAAGCACCTCTGAGGAGTCCAGTTTGATCGGCCGAGTCTGGCTGGCGTGTGTACTGATCTGTACTGTACGGGAAGGGAGTCCTGCACTCGTGGGTCCCATCTCTGGAGGTCTATAGCACAGCTTTTTAAACATCTGTATGCTGTCCACATTCACAATTGCCTCACTTAGTCTAATTTATTTACCTACTACTCTTACACTACAAAGTTATTTCTATGCAGATTTTACTGTATTTTTCTTGGTTAATTTCATGTTCAGGCTCCTGGTTGTTTTATCATGGTATCCATCAAAGATTTTTTTTACTACTGACGTCATTAGTCTGGTTTAAGAAAAAGTTACGAACAAATCACCGCCAGTCTTGTCCGCTCCGTCTTGGATCCTTCAACCTTTGCCTGTCATCCACATTTCTCGGTTTCGGTACCATCATTGTTGTCTTCCTCTCAACTTTGTTAGGTCTTGTGCTTTTTCATTGGCTGTGACCATATCTATGAAGCATATCTAGTGAGCCTGATATAGGATAAGAACAGCTTGCTGAATATTTTCTACTCCACAAACTTGAGTGCTATTCTAACATTTGCCAGCAGACAGTTTGTCTCATTTACAATGCTCATGAGGTGCTACGACGCGATATATACAATGTACGCACGTGTCTGATTATTATTATTTGTGTGTTCCGGGGAGAGATTTTCGCTGTCATGTTGCCCCATTACTTAACACCTTGCGTATGTACCACACACACACACACACACACACACACACCAGCCTGAGCCAGGTGTGTGTGTGTGTGTGTGTGTGTGTGTGTGTGTGTGTGTGTGTGTAGTTGAAGCTAGGCAACCATTAGGATAAAGATGCAGTTATTTTTCATATTTATCGAGTACGTTATGAGGGCTCTATGCTTCATATGTACATGTAGTGTGTTATCTATATGAAATATATGGTCTAGTACACTAACCACATCACATGTGTGAACTAACCATTTCACATGTGTGATCTTGAGTGTTGATCATGTTATATATGTACGTGTAGGAAGAGAGGAAAGTGATTGGTTCTCAGTGAATGTAGGTTTGCGGCAGGGGTGTGTGATGTCTCCATGGTTGTTTAATTTGCTTATGGGTGGGGTTGTTAGGGAGGTGAATGCAAGAGTTTTGGAAAGAGGGGCAAGTATGCAGTCTGTTGGGGATGAGAGAGCTTGGGGAGTGAGTCAGTTGTTGTTCGCTGGTGATACAGCGCTGGTGGCTGATTCATGTGAGAAACTGCAGAAGCTGGTGACTGAGTTTGGTAAAGTGTGTGAAAGAAGAAAGTTGAGAGTAACTGTGAATAAGACCAAGGTTATTAGGTACAGTAGGGTTGAGGGCCAAGTCAACTGGGAGGTAAGTTTGAATGGAGAAAAACTGGAGGAAGTGAAGTGTTTTAGATATCTGGGAGTGAATTTGGCAGCGGATGGAACCATGGAAGCGGAAGTGAATCATAGGGTGTGGGAGGGGGCGAAAATTCTGGGAGCGGTGAAGAGTGTGTGGAAGTCGAAAACATTATCTCGGAAAGCAAAAATGTGTATGTTTGAAGGAATATTGGTTCCAACAATGTTGTATGGTTGCGAGGCGTGGGCTATGGATAGAGTTGTGCGCAGGAGGGTGGATGTGCTGGAAATGAGATGCTTGAGGACAATATGTGGTGTGAGGTGGTTTGATCGGGTAAGTAATAATAGGGTAAGAGAGATGTGTGGTAATAAAAAGAGTGTGGTTGAGAGAGCAGAAGAGGGTGTTTTGAAATGGTTTGGTCACATGGAGAGAATGAGTGAGGAAAGATTGACAAAGAGGATACATGTGTCAGAGGTGGAGGGAACGAGAAGGGGGAGACCAAGTTGGAGGTGGAAAGATGGAGTGAAAAAGATTTTGAGTAATTGGGGCTTGAACATGCAGGAGGGTGAAAGGTGTGCAAGGAATAAAGTGAATTGGAACGATGTGGTATACCGGGGTCGACGTGCTGTCAATGGATTGAACCAGGGCATGTGTAGAGTCTGGGGTAAACCATGGAAAGTTCCGTGGGGCCTGGATGTGGAAAGGGAGCTGTGGTTTCGGTACATTATTACATGACAGCTAGAGACTGAGTGTGAACGAATGGGGGCTTTGTTGTTTCTTCCTAGCGCTACCTCGCACACATGAGGGGGGAGGGGTTTGTTATATCATGTGTGGCGAGGTGGCAATGGGAATGAATAAAGGCAGACAATATGAATTATTTACATGTGTATATATGGTATATTGTCTGTGTATGTATACATGTGTTAAACGTTGAAACGTATAGGTATGTATATGTGCGTGTGTGGACGTGTATTTATATACATGTGTATGTGGGTGGGTTGGGCCATTCTTTCGTCTGTTTCCTTGCGCTACTCGCTAACGCGGGAGACAGCAACAAAGTATATAAATGTGATTTTATATATATATATATTAATTTATATATATATATATATATATATTATATATATTATATATATATATTATATATTGGAAGAGACCACAACTGAGCGCGTGATAACTGAATTCCTTTCTTACCACAGGGAAGTGAAACACGATAAGTTCCCAAGTGCACTTTCGTGGAATGATCACATCACCAGGGGAGATACAAGAAAGAAATATGACTGTGTGTGTGTGTGTGTGTGTGTGTGTGTGTGTATGTGTGTGTGTGTGTGTATGTGTGTGTCCGCGTGTGTTGTGTGTGCCTCATGATAATCAAGAGGGTGTGTGAAATAAGAATCATGTGTTATAGTTTTTTCTGGTTGTTACGACTGACCCAAACTGTTTTCTGGTGACCTGTCTGTTAGATGAGCACAGATGTAGGAATCTTGCCTTCGTGGCAGCAGTACACTCCCCTACAAGTGTAATCCAAGAACAACACGATTAGTCATTCACAAAAATTTGTAATCTGTTTACGAAAACTCCAGGTGATAGCGAAAATGAAAATCAATGAAAAACGGGTGGGGGAAAGGGATGGGGGGGGGGGGGGTCGCTACGGCCACTTGGTCTCCGATGCTTCTACTGGTCGGGTTGGTCGGGTAATCCCCCTACAATGGCCCTTTGTACGCCAGGGGGTCATTATTGTGGACACAGGAGCCAGTGGGGTAGAGGAGCCATTAATATATATCTGCGGCGCGAAAGGATGGGGTTAGGTATGGTAGGGGCGGTGGCATGGATTAGTGGTAGTCGTCCCCTCCTCTTCCCCCTTTCCCCTAGAACCTCAGCTGGCTGAACGTTCATAGCCAGAGAGAGAGAGAGAGAGAGAGAGAGAGAGAGAGAGAGAGAGAGAGAGAGAGTCTTTATCAACAAGTGCGTTGATTGTTTTTGTCATAAAGCGAGGCTAACGCGTAGGGCTCACATTAATGAGAGAGAAAGAAAAAGAGTTCGACCAAACAGTACCATATCCTCAGCCTCGTGTTGTCCATGGTAGGCCACACTCGCCCTCCCTGCCTGGCCTCGCCCACTGATCGATCCCTTCATGAAGACAGATCAGAGGCCAGACCAACACTTCATCTCCAGGATGAACCAAGAAACACAACCTCGGCTCACAAACAACTCTTTAGGTCAGTGGGAACCATTCTTTCTGGTAGAACGAGAGGGTGATGGTCTGTGTGGACGATGGGGGGGACGTATGGTGTGCGACCTCTCCCACGGGGGGGGGGTTAGACCTGGAGTAAGTGTGGTGTGTTGGTCGAGACTGGTGGACTCCACTAGTTCTACTGTTATTGTTCTTCTGGGCATTATTGTAGGTGTTTCTCCTCCCCTTTCACTTCTATTGTTCCTTCTGTTCCCTGCCTTCCTATTCTTATTCTCCTGGTGGTTCCCCTGTTTCTAGTTCCTTGCTCATCATAATTATCTTTCCTCTCCATAATGTTTTTCTCATGTTTATAGCAATATTTCCTTAGTAACATCTTCCTTCATCGTATATAACCAGTGTTTACTTACTCTTCACTTCATTTATGCTTTGTTTCTTTGTTCTGCTCTCCCTCTCTTCCTCCCTGACTCTTGTTACAACGATTGCTTCATTCATTTCCTTCTCCTGGGACCATCCCAGGCTTCTGTTTCTTTTTGTTTTCCTTATTGCGAGATCCAGCGGTGCAGCGTGGCCTCCACGCAGCGCATGAGGCGCACTGGACACCCATATCTAGTAGGCTGGCTGGAGTGGTCGTCGTCTGTTGTCATCATCTGTCTTCATCGTCGTCGTTCTCTTTCTTGTCACTTGTTGTCGTCGATTTTCTTTTTAGTTTTTGAGAGTCATTTTCGTTTTGTTCGTCTTTTTCATTATTCGTCGTCGCTGGTGTCTGTCTTCGTCTTTCATCTTCGTCGTCTCCCGTCCGTCCGTCCGTCCGTCACACAGTCGTCCTGAAGTGATTTTGTGAATTTATCTTTTAAGATTAGGTCGTCCCTGGGGAGAAGCCCGGCCCCATCCCTATTGTACACCAACAGTAAAGGTTCCTCTTGAGTCATGTCCGGCCTGTGGTCCGGCTTCCCCTGGCCGCCAACCCACATTCCCCCTGACGGTTTATGAGTCTCTCTCTCTCTCTCTCTCTCTCTCTCTCTCTCTCTCTCTCTCTCTCTCTCTCTCTCTCTCTCTCTCTCTCTCTCTCTCTCTCTCTCTCTCTCTCTCTCTCTCTCTCTCTCTCTCTCTCTCTCTCTCTCTCTCTCTCTCTCTCTCTCTCTCTCTCTCTCTCTCTCTCTCTCTCTCTCTCTCTCTCTCTCTCTCTCTCTCTCTCTCTCTCTCTCTCTCTCTCTCTCTCTCTCTCTCTCTCTCTCTCTCTCTCTCTCTCTCTCTCTCTCTCTCTCTCTCTCTCTCTCTCTCTCTCTCTCTCCATAACCTTAAACAAGTTCACCTAGTACTTGTTATTCTATATGTATGAGGTCAAGAGGTACAAGTTAAAGGTCGCCTAGTAAGAAGTTAGGGCAAGGCGTGGGTAAGCACCTCTGAGGAGTCCAGTTTGATCGGCCGAGTCTGGCTGGCGTGTGTACTGATCTGTACTGTACGGGAAGGGAGTCCTGCACTCGTGGGTCCCATCTCTGGAGGTCTATAGCACAGCTTTTTAAACATCTGTATGCTGTCCACATTCACAATTGCCTCACTTAGTCTAATCTATTTACCTACTACTCTTACACTATAAAGTTATTTCTATGCAGATTTTACTGTATTTTTCTTGGTTGATTTCATGTTCAGGCTCCTGTTTGTTTTATCATAGTATCCATCAAAGATTTTTTTTACTACTGACGTCATTAGTCTGGTTTAAGAAAAAGTTACGAACAAATCACCGCCAGTCTTGTCCGCTCCGTCTTGGATCCTTCAACCTTTGCCTGTCATCCACATTTCTCGGTTTCGGTACCATCATTGTTGTCTTCCTCTCAACTTTGTTAGGTCTTGTGCTTTTTCATTGGCTGTGACCATATCTATGAAACATATCTAGTGAGCCTGATATAGGATAAGAACAGCTTGCTGAATATTTTCTACTCCACAAACTTGAGTGCTATTCTAACATTTGCCAGCAGACAGTTTGTCTCATTTACAATGCTCATGAGGTGCTACGACGCGATATATACAATGTACGCACGTGTCTGATTATTATTATTTGTGTGTTCCGGGGAGAGATTTTCGCTGTCATGTTGCCCCATTACTTAACACCTTGCGTATGTACCACACACACACACATACACACACCAGCCTGAGCCAGGTGTGTGTGTGTGTGTGTGTGTGTGTGTGTGTGTGTGTAGTTGAAGCTAGGCAACCATTAGGATAAAGATGCAGTTATTTTTTGTATTTATCGAGTACGTTATGAGGGCTCTATGCTTCATATGTACATGTAGTGTGTTATCTATATGAAATATATGGTCTAGTACACTAACCACATCACATGTGTGAACTAACCATTTCACATGTGTGATCTTGAGTGTTGATCATGTTATATATGTACGTGTAGGAAGAGAGGAAAGTGATTGGTTCTCAGTGAATGTAGGTTTGCGGCAGGGGTGTGTGATGTCTCCATGGTTGTTTAATTTGCTTATGGGTGGGGTTGTTAGGGAGGTGAATGCAAGAGTTTTGGAAAGAGGGGCAAGTATGCAGTCTGTTGGGGATGAGAGAGCTTGGGGAGTGAGTCAGTTGTTGTTCGCTGGTGATACAGCGCTGGTGGCTGATTCATGTGAGAAACTGCAGAAGCTGGTGACTGAGTTTGGTAAAGTGTGTGAAAGAAGAAAGTTGAGAGTAACTGTGAATAAGACCAAGGTTATTAGGTACAGTAGGGTTGAGGGCCAAGTCAACTGGGAGGTAAGTTTGAATGGAGAAAAACTGGAGGAAGTGAAGTGTTTTAGATATCTGGGAGTGGGATCTGGCAGCGGATGGAACCATGGAAGCGGAAGTGAATCATAGGGTGTGGGAGGGGGCGAAAATTCTGGGAGCGGTGAAGAGTGTGTGGAAGTCGAAAACATTATCTCGGAAAGCAAAAATGTGTATGTTTGAAGGAATATTGGTTCCAACAATGTTGTATGGTTGTGAGGCGTGGGCTATGGATAGAGTTGTGCGCAGGAGGGTGGATGTGCTGGAAATGAGATGTTTGAGGACAATATGTGGTGTGAGGTGGTTTGATCGGGTAAGTAATAATAGGGTAAGAGAGATGTGTGGTAATGAAAAGAGTGTGGTTGAGAGAGCAGAAGAGGGTGTTTTGAAATGGTTTGGTCACATGGAGAGAATGAGTGAGGAAAGATTGACAAAGAGGATACATGTGTCAGAGGTGGAGGGAACGAGAAGGGGGAGACCAAGTTGGAGGTGGAAAGATGGAGTGAAAAAGATTTTGAGTAATTGGGGCTTGAACATGCAGGAGGGTGAAAGGCGTGCAAGGAATAAAGTGAATTGGAACGATGTGGTATACCGGGGTCGACGTGCTGTCAATGGATTGAACCAGGGCATGTGTAGCGTCTGGGGTAAACCATGGAAAGTTCCGTGGGGCCTGGATGTGGAAAGGGAGCTGTGGTTTCGGTACATTATTACATGACAGCTAGAGACTGAGTGTGAACGAATGGGGGCTTTGTTGTTTCTTCCTAGCGCTACCTCGCACACATGAGGGGGGAGGGGTTTGTTATATCATGTGTGGCGAGGTGGCAATGGGAATGAATAAAGGCAGACAATATGAATTATTTACATGTGTACATATGTATATGTCTGTGTGTGTATATATATGTATACGTTGAGATGTATAGGTATGTATATTTGCGTGTGTGGACGTGTATGTATATACATGTGTATGTGGGTGGGTTGAGCCATTCTTTCGTCTGTTTCCTTGCGCTACCTCGCTAACGCGGGAGACAGCGACAAAGCAAAATAAATACATAGATATCTTGTTTTAACTATTTCATAATCAATAATTGCACAAACCATTTCACCCATGTACATCTGCTCTGTGTATAACGTGTCGGCAGCCCTGTGTCAGCTGGGAGCTGTGTTATATGTGAATATATACTTTAGAGTCATTAGGTAATTTCTGAGTTAGAACCAATACATCATTGTGTTTACATGGATAGGGTGTGTCACATGGCTAGGTGTGTTCACATGGCTAGGGTGTGTTACATGGCTAGGATGTTACATGGCTAGGGTGGGTTACATAGTTAGGGTGTGTTCCATGGCTAGGGTGTGTTACATGGCTAGGATGTGCTGCATGGCTAGGGTGTGTTACATGTCTAGGATGTGTTACATGGCTAGGATGTGTTGCATGTCTAGGATGTGTTACATGTCTAGGATGTGTTACATGGCTAGGATGTGTTACATGGCTAGGATGTGTTACATGGCTAGGATGTGTTGCATGGCTAGGATGTGTTACATGTCTAGGATGTGTTACATGGCTAGGATGTGTTACATGTCTAGGATGTGTTACATGGCTAGGATGTGTTACATGGTTAGGATGTGTTGCATGGCTAGGATGTGTTACATGGCTGGGATGTGTTACATGGCTAGGATGTGTTACATGGCTAGGATGTGTTACATGTCTAGGATATGTTACATGGCTAGGATGTGTTACATGTCTAGTATGTGTTGCACGGCTAGGATGTGTTGCATGGCTAGGATGTGTTACATGTCTATTATGTGTTACATGGCTAGGATGTGTTACATGTCTAGGATGTGTTACATGGCTAGGATGTGTTACATGGCTAGGATGTGTTGCATGGCTAGGATGTGTTACATGTCTATTATGTGTTACATGGCTAGGATGTGTTACATGTCTAGGATGTGTTACATGGCTAGGATGTGTTACATGGCTAGGATGTGTTACATGGCTAGGATGTGTTGCATGGCTAAGTTTTATAATAGGTAAATAGATAGACGAACAACAATTGCATCAAACGATTACTTTTTTCTGACGATTTTTTGTGAAGCAAATGAAAATTATCATAAACCTGTTTATCCTTGTCTAACGTCATTGTCACTGGAAAAAGAGGCAGAGAGAACATTAAATGTACAAAAGAGGATCATGAAAGTGGATGGAACTTGAAAAACAGGCAGCTTCAGTTTATGGGATTTTTAGCATCTGAAAAACAGTGGGAATTAAAGTGACAGATGACAGAATCCATCAGCTTTACATGGCGAATATATGGAAATATGTGAGATCTGCTCTCCACTAGAGAGAGAGAGAGAGAGAGAGAGAGAGAGAGAGAGAGAGAGAGAGAGAGAGAGAGTACTACGTGGGAATTCTGACCTGAGGCAGGACCTGCACATGCTGCCGACGTGAAATAATGAGAAAATACTAAAAGACAGAGCCAGAGTGGCGAGCTTACTGCAGGAAACTCTAGAGTGTAGTAGAATAAAGAATCGTTTGAGTTGTCGAGTGGAATGTTTGAGATGGAGAGCCTGTGTGGTGTGTGTGTGTGTGTGTGTGTGTGTGTGTGTGTGTTTGTATGTGTGTGTGTGTGTTTGTGTGTGTTTGTATGTGTGTGTGTGTGTTTGTGTGTGTTTGTATGTGTGTGTGTGTGTGTGTCTGTCTGTGTGTGTGTGTGTGTGTGTGTGTGTGTGTGTGTGTGTGTTTGTATGTGTGTATATGTGTTTGTGTGTGTTTGTATGTGTGTGTGTGTGTGTGTGTGTGTGTGTGTGTGTGTGTGTGTGTGTTTGTATGTGTGTGTGTGTGTTTGTGTGTGTTTGTATGTGTGTGTGTGTGTGTGTGTGTGTGTGTGTGTGTGTGTGTGTGTGTGCACTTATTGCCAGCAACCGACGTGTATTTGAGGCAAAAAGGAAAGACAGTAACTTGGGCTATGGAGGGGATTGTGACAGCCACTGTAGTGCTGGTCAATAAATTACAATTAAAAGAGTAAATTGGAGATACGTGTTATATTCTGGGAAAGCTGTAAGACTCGGTATTTTCTTACCATCCCGCTACTGATGATGACATGATCAGCTTGGGAGGTGAGGAGAGTCACGGCAAGGTGTAAGAGGCATCACTCTCTGGGAAGGTCCTAATGCGTTCAACGGATAACCTCTTCAACTAATGATAATGATAATGATAATGATGATAATGATGATGATGATAATAATGTTAATGACGATAATGTTAATGATAGTAATGATAATATAATCTGGTACTTTGATAATCATAAACATTATACCATGAGATGGACAGTTTCACGATACTAAACAATTTATCAAAATCTTCCCGAGTGTCAAGCACTCATGTGACAGGCGCGTACGTAGAAAACACCCATGAAATGTAAACTACTCTGCTGATAGACGGAGAGCCGGGAACTCCCTCCCAGTTGGATGTAAATCGCTCTCAGTGATAATGAAGACGTAGTGAGAATTACAGAGTCGGTTTGAGGACCACAGACAGAGCTGCAGAGATGGTCTGAGGACCACAGACAGAGCCACAGATACGTGACATAAACGTAATAAACGTTGTTCAAGTTGGTTGTTTTCTTAGACGCTTTGAGGGTAAGCGAATTGAGGGGTGAGAACCTACAGCAGTTGGAAGAAAAGTGGACGCCTTGGATGGTCTTGTCTCTACGGAGGGAGGATGAGGTGTTCTGTAGGTGTGGACAAGGAATACAAAAGTTATTTTCCACCACATGGACCTCAGAGCCCGGATGTTTACAGAGGATTAGATATCTTTTATAAGGTTTTTACGATCTTAACCGAACTAAAGTTTGAACCTGCCGACGTGACACACAGCGAGAACCCTGCACTAGCCAACGTCCCTCCTGCCTGGCGCGCCAGATGCAGGCTCCGACACACACTCACACAACTCAATTACAAGGAGCGCAAACATTGCTTAAATTGCTGAAACTTAATAAATACTGTGAAAACTCTCACTTGTATTTTGTCTCAACGCAGAGCTAAAACCTTACTTGCTTAGCTTGGCAAATAAATGACATTAACTTGAGTTGTTTCAGGAGAATATTATGCATCAGGGGTTATGATGCCAGCCTCACCATTTACCACAGGAGAAAAACGAGAAGAAAAAACTGGACAACGGTGTACTGGCCGGGTTAGTGGAGCGAAAATGTCTATTTGCTGTTAGTGGTGAGAAAGCTTTTACCTTGATTGATAAAAGGGCGACCCACTCTGTATATCCTCCTAACAAAGTTTCCAATTACGGAGAATTATTTTTTGATCGATAGATTTAGTTCATTATTGGAAATCATGGAAAAAAGGATTGTATGTTGTTTGAGTCTGGTTATTATCATGGACAATATGAGGACTGTATTGTCTTTTTATGTGGGTTATCTAATACTTTATTATTGTACATATTTCTGTTGCACTGGTAAATATAGAGAGTTTACATTACTGTTAAAAAAAAACATTAGTCTGTCCAGTAGGTTTTTGTTGGATCACCCCTCCCTCTCCTCCCCCTCAGTCAGTGTATAGAATCACCAATAGTTTTGTCCAATACCCAGAAAGGAAACTTTGGCTACTCCTGCCATCTAGCGGTTGTAATCGACACTAACATGTCCCACCCGGCACCGCTGTCCACAACGCCACTTTCCTGCAGGATATACCGTGATGGCAGGAGGGGAGAGGAAGAAAAGGGAAAGGGGAAGACACAGGATAGCCCGGTGGGGAGTGGATGAGAAAGAAAAAAGAAAGAGTGGAGGACAAAGAGGTGGAGGAAGGGGGACGCATGGATGGCAATGCGTCGTTCGCTCTCTGAGGAAACTTTACGCGTGATGCAATATTTTGCAGAGGGTGGGAGGCAAGGAGCCTACCTGCACCCTGGGAAAACATTCCTATGCCTCCTGTAGGATCCTGACACATGAGTTTTCGAATTCTTGTCGATCCTTCGTAATTCACTTCCCAGTATTTCACGTGTCTTGGTGTTTTTCTTCCATACTGGATTTCGTCTGTGATGTTGATTCACGTTTATCCATTCTGAAATTTCGCCTCTCTTTGATCACACATCATTCAGATTTATTCTGGAAGTTTATTCACATTACCATGTGTGTCTGAAACTCTTGGTCTTATTGAGGAGCAGCTGGGAAGAAGGACATGGCTTTAGATACAACGATTATGACAGAAAAGAAGAAAAAGTTCTGAATGTTTATACAGTACACCAGTGACCCCCAGGGAGAGGAGAGGAGAGGAGCAAGGGAACCCCTCCGTCCGCCCAGTTTTGACCGGTGGCGGATTCTCGGTACAGAGAGAGAGACGAACCTACGTAGTCAGAGGCAGTGTGTGTGTGTGTTGTGTGTGTGTGTGTGTGTTGTGTGTGTGTGTGTGCTTGTGTGTGTGTGTGTGTGTGTGTGTGTGTGTGTGTGTATGTGTGTGTGTGTGTGTGTGTGTGTGTGTGTGTGTGTGTGAAAGAGAAATAGATTGATATCACAATACTGAGAGAGGAGAGAAGGGAGACCTACAATTTCCCACACCCTCCAACACTCCACTCTCCTCACTCACCACACACCCTCCAACACTCCACTCTCCTCACTCACCACACACCCTCCAACACTCCACTCTCCTCACTCACCACACACCCTCCAACACTCCACTCTCTTCACCCACCACATACCCTCCAACGCTCCACTCTCTTCACCCACCACACACCCTCGAACACTCCACTCTCCTCACCCATCACACACCCTCCAACACTCCACTCTCTTCACCAACCACGCACCCTCTAAAACTGCTACACAATTACCGCATGCAAAGCAACACTGTCTCCATGACACAGCTTTGTAACTCAGAGACAACCCAGGACATCCATCTCACACTACACCGTCATTTTCCAGTACACATTATACCATCGACCATGACAGACAACACCATCCCTCACTGTCATCCTTTTCATCCATCATAGTCCATCCGTCACATATAACTGCGTTCGTCATCCACTGCTGACCTCTCCCTGCTCCTATGTCAATACAAGGTCTCCGGTAAGTGATCAAGCTCTTGGTTGTGTCACAGAACCCGGCCGACAGCCGTACGACCACACACACGACTTACCTCTGACGGGAAAAACGGCAAAAGTTCCAAACGTAATTTGCAGTTCGGTGGGGAATAATGATTAGGCAACTTTTAATCTCCGTACGGCAGTATGCAAATCAACACAGATTTTGCATGCTATTATGTCTGGTAAGAGCGCATTTGATGGAAATGTTACATTTTTCATTTACTCAGACGAAAATGATGACCCTTGAAGCCACTGAATCATATTAAAGATTAGATGATATTATCTAAATGATTTCATTAAGGAAGTTAACACTCCATGACCTTTGTTAATGATGACAGATCACATGACGTGTCCAGCGTGGTGGCTGCCTCAGGTGTCATGGGGAGGGGGAGAACACACCCTCCTGGGGTTGTCATTGGAACAGAAGCTGCTGCTGGCAGGAGCCTCCCCTGGTCCAGGCTCCCTCAGCCCAGATGTGGAGGATCAACACTGTCCTCATGTGTTCCCTTGCCTCACACACGTCACCTTGAGGAAGGATCATGAATCCTCATAACGACTTATTGTTTGATGTGTGTATAAATATGTGACATTATTCCATTATAAACACACACACACACACACACACACACACACACACACACACACACACACACACACACACACACACACACGGGAAGAGAAGATTAAACTTGTGGGACACCACGTCTTGTGCGCGCCCGCGGATGTGTGTGTGTGTGTGTGTGTGTGTGTGTGTGTGTGTGTATGTGTGCTCAAAAGTGAATATCTGCAGGGAAAGAGTAAGAATGACTGGAAAGAGTACGAAATAAAGCAGTAGGAGGCAACATATATATATATATATATATATATATATATATATATATATATATATATATATATATATATATATATATATATATATATATATCTTTTCTTCTTTTAAACTATTCGCCATTTCCCGCGTTAGCGAGGTATCGTTAAGAACAGAGGACTAAGCCTTTGTGGAATATCCTCATCTGGCCCCCCTCTGTTCCTTCTTTTGGAAAAAAAAAAAAAATGAGAGGGGAGGATTTCCAGCCTCCCGCTCCCTCCCCTTTTAGTCGCCTTCTACGACACGCAGGGAATACGTGGGTAGTATTCTTAATCCCCTATCCCCAGGGATATATATATATATATATATATATATATATATATATATATATATATATATATATATATATATATATATATATATATATATATGTTGAAATATAGAATCGTTGAAAAAAGTGTGGAAGGCGAGAACATTATCTCGAAAAGCAAAAATGGGTATGTTTGAAGGAGTAGTGGTTCCAACAATGTTATATGGTTGCGAGGCGTGGGCTATTATAGATAGGGTTGTGTGGAGGAGGGTGGATGTGTTGGAAATGAGATGTTTGAGGACAATATGTGGTGTGAGGTGGCTTGATCGAGTAAGTAATGAAAGGGTAAGAGAGATGTGTGGTGATAAAAAGGGTGTGGTTGAGAGCAGAAGAGGGTGTATTGAAATGGTTTGGTCACATGGAGAGAATGAGTGAGGAAAGATTGACAAAGAGAATATATGTGTCAGAGGTGGAGGGAACGAGGAGAAGTGGGAGACCAAATTGGAGGTGGAAGGATGGAGTGAAAAAGATTTTGAGTGATCGGGGCCTGAGCATGCAGGAGGGTGAAAGGCGTGCAAGGAATAGAGTGAATTAGAACGATGTGGTATACCGGGGTCGACGTGCTATCAGTGGATTGAACCAGGGTATCTGAAGCGTCTGGGGTAAACCATGGAAAGTTCTGTGGGGCCCGGATGTGGAAAGGGAGATGTGGTTTCGGTGCATTATACATGACAGCTAGAGACTGAGTGTGAACGAATGTGGCCTGTCTTGTCTTTTCCTAGCACTATCTCTCGCACATGCGGGGGGAGGGGGTTGTTATTTCATGTGTGGCGGGGTGGCGACGGAAATGAATAAAGGCAGCAAGTATGAATTGTGTACATGTGCATATATGTATATGTCTGTGTATGTATATATATGTATACGTTGAAATGTATAGGTATGTTTATGTGCGTGTGTGGACGTGTATTTATATACATGTGTATTTGGGTGGGTTGGGCCATTCTTTCGTCTGTTTCCTTGCGCTACCTTACTAACGCGGGAGACAGCGACAAAGTATAATGAATAAATAAATAGATGAATGAATATATATATATATATATATATATATATATATATATATATATATATATATATATATATATATATATATATATATATATATATATATTCCTATGAGTCTACGGGGAAAATGAAACACGAAAAGTTCCCAAGTGCACTTTCGTGTAATAATCACATCATCAGGGGAGACACAAGAGAGAAATATAACAGTCAGTTGATATAGAGAGTGCACGAAGTGCACGAAAGTGCACTTGGGAACTTTTCGTGTTTCATTTTCCCCGTGGACTCATAGGAATATCTTGATCACGCGCAAAATTGTGATCCTATCCAATATATATATATATATATATATATATATATATATATATATATATATATATATATATATATATATATATATAAGACCTGCAGAAGAGGGTAAAGTGAAGATGGAGATATGATTATGAACTTGACCTGGAAGTCATGTGTAGTGAGGAAGAGTCAGCAATGTCGATCAATTTCCAGCTCACTTCCAGTCCCAGCTGGAACGTCAGGCAAGCCACGAAAACTGCCGTGAATTCTGGGGGACAGAAACACTTGTTAACTTCGTTTAGTGCACCCGGCACACGTTGCACATCATCACGTCTCTGTTGATGTAAGCGGTACCTTCCTTCACTCCCTCCTCCTCCTCCTCCTCCTCCTCCTCCTCCTCCTCCCCTCCTGGTCTGGCTCGTGGTGTTAGGTAAAGTGGCGGGTAACAGTGAGGCTCCGGTGTAGACTGGCAACTGGTCACTTCCGGCTGGTATCGGCACGCGGGATGGCCTCGCTTAGCACGGCATGAGACTGTGTATGTTGACCGACTGAAGGGTCGACTTGAGCGCGCCTTTCCCCCCCTCCGGCCACCACAGGAAACATTACCACCATCAGCAGATACATTCTCATCTTCATTTAACTCAACCTCAACCATCAGACAGCGCAGAGATAATCTACCAATAAATGCAAGCAATACTTATGCTAATTTCATAGCTCTCCACTTTGCAGCAACGGGCGAAAATATCAATAAACAATATCTCATCCAGGGAATAGAATATTCGGCTTTGGATACATGGTCCAGCTGACAGCTGGTGGCGAACCCCACACCAAGACTACCGGGGGAGGGGGAGAGAAATGTTGTCTGGGGAGGGGTGAGGAGTAGAGAGGGATGGGGTGTGGATTGTGGAGGGACAGGGAAAGAGGATGGGGGTAGATAGGAGAGGGGAAGGGGTTGGTGTACGGAGGGGGAAGGTAGGAGGGGAGACAACGTAGGCGGTTGGCTCATGTTGGGGTTTAATGGTATGTTGTATACGTATACTGGTGTATATGTATACTGGTGTATGCTTTTACTGGTGTATACATATACTGGTAAATTATTTAATTATTTCAGTTATTATTTGTTATTACCGACTGTTTCTGTGTTACGGAGAGAGAGTTTTCCACCCTTGTTACCCCGTCTCTGAACCTTGTATATATGTAATCATGTCATTGCTCCTATGTGTATGTATGCCTAGTTATTCTATAGGTTCTCACAAACACACACACTCACACGGACACTACTGTGTGTGTGTGTGTGTGTGTGTGTGTGTGTGTGTGTGTGTGTGTGTGTAAATCTCTACGATAGCCGTGTATTTATGTATGTATGTATGTATGTAGCTGCTTCAAGGAAACACAATAGAAACAGCTTCCCACAACTCTGCTTAGCTCACCTTCTGGTGTGTCCCAAACCCAGTACAAACTTCTTATGTTCGTGTCTACATGTGTAAGTCCGGAGGTGCTTCACTAGAGTGTGTGGTGAGGAGGATGTAGCGCGCCTCACGCCCACCACACGCCATAAAGGACATCCGCTTGGATTCCTCTGAACACGAGATCCCTTTAGCTCGTCTCTCCCGTGGAATCCGGTGCCTTTAACGTTCTCCCTGACAGCAGGTTCCGATGGCCTCTGTACATCACAGGGATGGCAAGAACCGTACGTTTCCCGTGAATCCCACCTTGGGAAACAAAAGACGACCAACGAAGGAAATGATTCAGCTCCACCGCCATGGCTCGCGAGAAGTCGAAAACAACGGTCGATCAACTGAGGAAGAAACTCAGTTCCTTTACGATCGTTTGGCAGTATTTCTAAGGCCAGCAACACTTCCTGGACAAGACACGAAACCTCATTTAATTTGGATAAACAAGTACAGAGGAAAAGAGAATTCCTGTAAATTTTAAGCGCATAACACAGTGTTGCGAAGAAGACTTGAAAATATAGAGATGATCACCGTAGCGTTAGGATGAAGTGCCTTCCTCCTGTTTCAAGAGTTGATGGTAAAGACTAAGTTGGAGTGTCGGGTCGCATTAACCTTCCTCATAAGTCTAGGTATTTTATACCTTTGTTATTGTGTTTTGATTCTAAGACAGAAACCCGTGAGGGACTTAACTTAGGCAGAAGTTTTTCCTTCAGGACTTGTAGAATCGTTCTGTCAACGGCACAAGAGGGAGGCACCCTGACTATAATGGGCCAGGTGATGCCGGAAGGGAAGTAAATCATGCAGTCAAGGGCAGGAACCAAGTATCAATTTGTATAGAAATATAACGTGTAAAACTGAGACGATAATTTGTTGATAGAGTACGTGCAGTTCCTTGATTATATACCAGCTGAGACTGCACGACCAGTGCATATATATATATATATATATATATATATATATATATATATATATATATATATATATATATATATATATATATATATATATTCTATGCTAAACCAGGGACCCATTTTATCGACCAATCCCTGGGGGTGGATGAACAGCTGGAGTGATTGTGAACCGACCGCCATAACCAGGATTCGAACCTATGCTTTCAACCGTGGGCGGCCCGTGAATGTGTCACGATCAGGAACGCTAACTGCTACACCACAGGAGTCATTACAGCTGTACTGAGAAATCAATAGAAATACAATATAACAAAACTTATATACAGTGGACCGGGATGATGTTGACCACCAGGAGAAATCCAGAGAGAATGGACGGAAATCATTGGACTTTGAATAAAGTCGTACTGATGATGTGGGTCCATTATACAACCAAGTGTATTATCCTGATGGAATACTTACGAACCTCTGATAGACCAATGGGTAAAAACGAGGCTTGTTCGAGAGCATTATGATTGGCCCATCACTTGGGAGCGTTGCTGCCACGCGAGCGTTCATCTTGTGTATTGACCAGCGTACCCACAACTGCACCAGAAGCCCCTCACTCCTGAAATTTTCAACATCATTAGATGTTTCATTAAGTCAACCGAAGCCCATTTTCTTTTTTAGATAAATGTTTTTAGAATAACTTCTTTTATTTATGTAAAGAGTTTGGTGATGAGCTCCCAGCCAGAGTGAAACTGTTCACATGAGTCGAGATGTGTTTACATTTTTGCAAATCGTTCACACCTGGAGAGATCTGTACCAAACAATGATGATGGAAACAAATGTTCTCATATGATTAATCTATTAGTTAATTTTGTAGTGATTCATTTATTTATTCATCTGTTATATTCGTGTAGTGAGAAACATCTACACAGTAGATCTTGCATAATATTGCTACTAAAAGTCTCTCTCTCTCTCTCTCTCTCTCTCTCTCTCTGATACATTTTATATTACAAATCGTTACGAAAGTTTACACCTGCAGTAATAGTGTAAGATTATATTATCTCTTTTTTGTTGTTTTGCTGTGGTGAAAGTTCCCCTGATGCAGAAAATGTATTTAGTGTTTTCCTGATGCAGTCAAAGCATCTTGTGGTTTTCATGTCAAAAATATTTTTTTTTCTTCTTTTAGAGGAAAATGGACGTAATTTTAAAGTTGATCTGGACTTGTTTATACGTTTGTACACTGCGTATGGGAGCTCATGGAAGGTCAGTTGTAAATATTGCCAATGTAATCTTGGCATTTTAAGAAAATTCGAAGCGATGGAACAGGAAATGTTTGCAGGAAAAAAACGCAGTGATCCCAAAATTCAAAAACAGTTATCGTTTTATACCAGTGATTTATATCATGATACCTTGCTTTATACTCCATCCTATTTCTTCTGATTTACTCACTTACTCAATTAATTTTCGTCTTTATCAGTAGTTCTTTTCATTTCTTTAAAGGTAATCTACCGTTCTTATTATCCTTACTTCTTGGGTAGGAGGGTACGCCCCTTAAGCACGACGATGTGACCCTTGAATATGATAACGCGGCTTATGACCAAGCCCTCGAGGTCAGGTCAAAGGTCATGTTATCATGCTCAAGGGTCGTAAAGTTGCAATCAAGGTTGTGCAATTGGTCTCAAGGGTGGTACCGCCACACTGAAGGGTCGTACCGTCGTGCTCAAGAGTCGTACCGTCATGCTCAAGAGTCGTACCGTCGTGCTCAAGGGTCGTACCGTCGTGCCCAAGAGTCGTACCGTCGTGCTCAAGAGTCGTACCGTCATGCTCAAGAGTCGTACCGTCGTGCTCAAGGGTCGTACCGTCGTGCTCAAGGGTCGTACCGTCGTGCCCAAGAGTCGTACCGTCGTGCCCAAGAGTCGTACCGTCGTGCTCAAGAGTCGTACCGTCATGCTCAAGGGTCGTACCGTCGTGCCCAAGAGTCGTACCGTCGTGCTCAAGAGTCGTACCGTCGTGCCCAAGAGTCGTACCGTCGTGCTCAAGAGTCGTACCGTCGTGCCCAAGGGTCGTACCGTCGTGCTCAAGAGTCGTACCGTCATGCTCAGGGAGCTAAGAAGTGATGTCTAGCTTCAGTAGTAACAGAAGTAAACAAGTAATGTGTCACTTGCCTTCCTGTGGTTTATGATTACCACTATTAGTTCTTCTCCTGCTCCTGTGGTGACCATGGAAACAGGAAATATTTGCTATGGTTTTTGTGTCCCTTTTTACCTTCTACAATCTTTCACGCTTTTACTTGGCTTATATGACCCTCTGCCTTGCATATGCTGGTTGATTAAATATTTGAAAACAATTTGCGAATATATTTTACTTTCTTTATTATCACTATTGTTGCGGTTTTTTTCATGAGTATTGTGGTATTTTTTAAGTTTCTCTTGAATTTCATGTTCACTTATATAAAAGATAACCAACAGAAAAACAAGAAAGAAAAGCGTACAAAAGACTCAGCAGGGAACGTCCTGATTTCTGTTCAACAAAATGAAAGCCTAAGTTGATGACGAGATGGAGAGTCTCTTAAGAAATCGATGGGTTGTGAACGAAATGTTCAGCGAGAGTAGAGAAGCTAGGGAGAGTGGAGTGAGGGAAGAAGACATTCCGAAAGAGGAGATGAAAAGAGAAGGTAATGCGACAAAGAAGTGGAAGAAGAGCAAGTATTGAATGGATGGTGAGATGATGAAGAGTGGAGGTTAGTGAACAGTGAAATGGGTTGAAGGGCGAGTGTGATGGCAAGATGGAGGAGAGGTCGTGTGTCAGATGACCCGTGAAGACCCTGGTTCCTCAGGAGGAAGGTGAAGGAGGCATAAGTCCTGGTGGAGCTGATGGCGTAACACGGACCACCGACTCCCTTCAGTAGGAGGAGAGAGAGCCTGTGAGGTGGGGTCTTGTGCTGGCCATTTTTATACACTTTCATCGTTCTGAAGAAAGGTTTCAGGAGGGGAAAGTAAGTGTATGTAATATTCATGGAATTAGTAAAGCAGTGAATAAAAGAAAGTATAATGAAAATACTTCAACCCTGCTGGTATGCATAGAAGATTTTTCGTTGAATAACTTCTCTAAAGAAAGCAATACCATACATATGAGAGGGCTGGACGGTGATGCAAACTGCTGTTTAAATGTGTTGTCGTGGTTGTTGTGTGAGTCCCTCGTGTTGTTGAACGATTCAGTTGATGGGATAACTCGTGACATGAGACTGACACAAGGTCATCATGGGATAAGCCGAAACCCAGTTGGAATATCATGGAAGTTGTCATAGTTTCTGTTCGTTAATGATGCTCTGACGTCTGAAGCACAGGCTTGATGGAAGGGAAGTAAGTGGCTCTGGTATGTCTGGCGCAAGAGGATGTCGGAGAGGTAGGTGTGAGTAACGAAGGTGGACAGTGGCGCTGTACACGTCACCCTCAACACAGTAGACCTGGAGGTTTGGCCAGCGTATAGGCAGAGACGAGAGATGACCAGTAAAGTTGTTTATAGGGGAGCAGGAGCTTCAAGGTGAGTCATGTGGCGAAAGAGACTTAAAGGTGCTGTACATACATGCCTTGCCATGATACAGGGGAAGCTAACTGTGAATCGTGCATGATGCCGCAAGGCAAGATTTCTTGTTATAACTCCTACGCTTGGTTATGACTCCTCAGTTTGGTAGGCAGGGAGAGAAAGACCATAGACAGATAACGTAAACCTTCAGACGGTAAGGTCACGTAGCAAGTGTAGGAAATGGGAAGCTTCCGAAGATCAGTGAAAACATAATTAAGGTTCAAGGAGAAGAGGCAGACCAAGGATGAGGTGGAGAGACTCAGTGCCAGGCACTGCTGAGGGCTGCTGGTGTTGCGTGGTAAGGTGACTATGCAACGAGCCATACGAATATTGACCCAAGATGTCATTGTGTACAAAGATTAAATCTTACCTGACGAATCCCTAAGTGAATGAAGTGAATAATTATGAACCTCTTGTACTGTAGAAATTTCTGCAAATTCTTCACAGCGTCAGTAAATTGAAAGATTGCCATAGAGTGGCTGAAGATGGAAGATGGGAAAGGAATCAAAGATGGTAAAAAGATTGGTAGAGATCTCTGGTAAACCATTCTCGTGTCATGCGTGTCCTGTGCATATCCACATGGAAGAAACAAGTGATCACGATGATGAAACAAGCAGTGAGAGCATATCATTGGAACCTACAGTTTCATTATATTGTTAAGGTATACAGATTAAGCTTGGAGCTGGAACATACATGTGAAGCATATAGTTTGGCCATACATGGTTCCGAATACAATTATGATATCAACAGTATACAAAGACCTATATTCACAAGAGAATATCTAACCAGAGTAGACTTGGAACATAGTCACGGCATACTTCTCACCATACCTTTCCAACATACTCTTCAGCATAATCAGAACATACTCTCCAACAAATATTCATATGTCGGTCAACGTATAATGACAAAACTCTTCAAACATTAATCTCATCATGCTCATTACAATATGACAAACATACTCTCCAACACAGAATCTCAACATGCTCATTAACGTAGCAGCAACATAGACAACATAGTAATTCTAAATAGTTTTTCCGCAGTCAGGACCAATTTACGTAAGTTTGCCAGACACTTGGAAGGCAATACAACCTCACTGCTCCTTGTGCAAGTTACGTTTTATGAGATCTGTAAAACTACAGGCGAAAAAAATCATATAATACATTTCACACGATGGCTTTTTCTTTTTTACATTCCTGCAGGAGAAATACTGCGATGGAGGAAAAAGTTTTGAATGTGGCAAATATGCATGTGGGCTGAAGTTTTGATAACAGTGAAGAAGTTCAGTGCTTGGCAGTGAAATATGATCATTACAGAGAAGTGTTTAATCCCACCCAGCCCCGAAGATAAAGAAAAAAGAAATGTGAACCTCTTACAGAGTGTTAATTAACATTCAGAGGAAAAAAACGCCTATGTGTTTATTGAAAACAATATAATACTCAAAAGATCTTGGAAAGAGACTTTAGAGATAATCTTCCTGGAAACATATATTTCTTTGAATTAATGAAATGATAAATGAATGATGATATAAGATAAAGGAGTAAGTATATAAAGGAATGGTTAAGATTTCATTGTATTCGTCACAAAAAAGAAAGAATTTATCTTCCTTTTTCTGAATCCAAAACGAAATTGACTGGAAGTAAAGACGACGCCCTGGACATCCAGAGATGCTCGTGCCCAGCCAGCATCCTGCTTCACCAGATGTCACTGGCGGAGGTTGAGTGTGTGTGAGGTGGTGAGTGTGTGGAGTGTGACGGTGAACAGCAGTGACGCACCTCCACGTGGTCTGGTCTGCAGCATGGGATGTGGTCTGCAGCATGGGATGTGGTCTGTAGCATGGGATGTGGTCTGCAGCATGGGATGTGGTCTGCAGCATGGGATGGATGTATGTGGTCCTGAGCTGAGGATGACGGGGACTTGCGTCGCCCCACACGGTGTGGTATGGAACATCAGATAACAGGTGAGATGTGGGTTTGGTGAATGAGAGAGAGAGAGAGAGAGAGAGAGAGAGAGAGAGAGAGAGAGAGAGAGAGAGAGAGAGAGAGAGAGAGAATGGGAAAGAGGGAGCTGTGTATTGTACAGTAACATGATAATAATCTCCTGATGGTACAGTCCTTGGCTGTAATTGCTTGCACTTTGACCTGACTTTAAAGGATAAAGTCGAAGTAAGGCCATTACACCCAAGAGTCGTACTGTCGTGTCGCATCCAAGGGTCGTATCGTCGTGCTTAATGATTGCATATTTCGTTTACCGATCGTCGTGCTTGAGTGTCGTACCGTTGTGTTCAAGGGTCGTATTGTCGGTCTCAAAGCTCGGACGTCGTGTTCAAGGGTCGTATTGTCGGTCTCAAGGCTCGGACGTCGTGTTCAAGGGTCGTATTGTCGGTCTCAAGGCTCGGACGTCGTGTTCAAGGGTCGTATCGTTATGCTCGAGTGGCTGAAAAAAGTTGGTCAAATACCAGACACCATAAGCACATTACTGGGTGGAAAGCGGCTCAGTGTCGCTGTAGCAGCTGGCTCGAGAGGCTCTAACAACACAGCAAACTTTTCTAGCAGAAGGAAGAGGGAGGGAGAATGAGGGAAAGAGAGGGAGAGGGAGGGAGGGAGAGAATAGAAAAAAAATAGAAGAGAGAATACCTACAACGCAACCTTTCAATGCCACGCGATAGCTCTCTCTCTCTCTCTCTCTCTCTCTCTCTCTCTCTCTCTCTCTCTCTCTCTCTCTCTCTCTCTCTCTCTCTCTCTCTCTCTCTCTCTCTCCACATAGAGATGATCACAGGGAGTGTATGTCGTGCTGGTGCAGCACAGCTACCATCCTGGTACATCAACCTATTCCACCATTACAGTAACAGGTGTCAGGATCGGGCAACACACAACCCGCGAAACAACAGATTCCTTGATGGCAACATATGTCTCTGGCTGGACAACGGAGCTTGTAGTATGGCAAGAAAAGCTCCTGTCTGGTAACAGACGCATGACCATGGCAACGTAGGTCATCATGTCTGGCAAGTATTCAGCTTGTCTGGCACCAGTCGTCTGGTATATCATAATGGCAACCTAACATACTACACCTAACCTAACATACCACACCTAACCTAACCTAACCTGTTATAACATACCACACCTAAGCAATGGTATCTTACTAAACAAACAGTGTTCGATCCACGTAATTGTTCAAATATAACACAAGCAAACAAGAAGTTTTTCCTGAGACAAACGATGAATAGATATATATTGACATTTAGAACTTTGAGGTTGTGAGATGCCTTGCAATGTTGAATGTTAAATAAGTCATCTGGTGCTGATGACGTCTCCTGCAGAGTACTGGAACAACCAGTTCTGCAGACAACATGTTCTAACGCTAAGATATTCAACAGATCGCTACAAGAACAAGTGTCGAATGACGAAGCGAATGTAACACTAATTTACGAAGAGGGAGTAAAAAATCTGCGCCATATTATCGACCTGTTAGTTTACTATGGCTTTTGTTGAATGATGTAAACAATAATCAGGGATGACAGTAAATGAGTAAGTAATGATCACCATTGCGGCCGTAAATAATATACGTGTTTAATGAATTAATTGAAGTTGTTTATCAAACAAATAATGTCTAGAATTCAAAGTCTCACAGTAAAGTTTATTCTGAACAGTTAGATCACGCGACATTGAACATGGAGGATGTGGCTGGATGAGAATATCCCACAGATACAAACAACGAGTTGTGTTAACCAGAGATGCATTGGACTGACTCAGTGTGACCTATGAGGAGCCACAAGGCCCAGTTCTTGGGCCCAGACATTTTTTTACTTGTGTCAGTTACCTGGAGACAGTGGCCACCACTAGAATCCGGTAATCTGAAGCAGGATTCAACAATAGAATCCCCTTAATCTAAGGACAATATTCACCAGGAGAATCTCAAATGTGTGGCGACAGGGTTCAATAGTAGAATCTCCAGGATCTGAAGCAGTGTTCACCAGTAGAATCTCACTGATCTTGAGGAAGGATTTACAAGTAAGATCTTAATGATCTGGAGATAGGATCCATCAGTAGAATCTCATTGATTTGGGACCAGCATTCACCAGAAGAATCTCAGTGGTTAGAGACAGGATTCACCAAAAGAATCTCAAAATTCACCGATGAAGCAACATTGGGGTATAAAGCCTAAACAAAGCGAGACTATTTGATGATGTAAATAGATTTAGATAAACTGATGCATTGGCTGGTAACAGATTGACCAGATCTCATCGTAGACAGATTCAGAGTACTGCAGGTTGGTGATAGGAATATTGATATACAAAATATATGATAAACCCATGACTTGTACGTTGGTTCCCCACCTTCCATGATATTCCATGACCCTCTGTGACCCCCACAACACTTGACAGTCATCTGAGACCATAACTCTCAGTGATCACCTCAAAGACCTTCCATAACGACGTACGACATGTCACCTTCAGAACCTTCCATGATTAATTCACGTCACCTAGTAACTAGTTATAACCATCCAGGATCCTTACCAGAGTCCTCCAAGACACCTCAGCATCCTTATACATCAGCCCACAGTCCTCCAGGATTCTCCAGAACTCTCCATAAGTCCTTATAACCTTCCGAGATCCTCCACAACCTCCCAGGATCCTCCATGATCCTCCTCAACGCCAGGGATCCTCTCTGGACTACCACCACCACCAGGGGAGCAGGGAGGAGGAGGAGGAGGAGGGTAGGAGGCACCTGACAAAGGTTCGTCTCTCCCGTCAGGTCCCTGGTGCTCCCTAGTGGCTCTCCTGACGAGGACCTGCCCAACCCCCTCCCTCTCCTGCCCAGTCCTCTGCCCCTCCCCAGCCTTAACCCTACCTGCCAAGTCCTCACCCCCCCCCCCCTCAGATCCTCCCCAATCTGCGACGTTGTATGAACCAATAGGTCACTTAACTACCCACCTACTGCCAGCAGGGACATCCTCCTACTAACTACCCACCTACTGCCAGCAGGGACATCCTCCTACTAACTACCCACCTACTGCCAGCAGGGACATCCTCCTACTAACTCACCTGCATACCCACTTACTCTTCTGTTACTTACCCTCTCTTTACCCATTGACCTACTTACATGCCTGACAGCCCATGTTCCTATCTTTTTACCTTTATACTTACGCATCTGCATATTCATTCACGCCTCTAACTCCTCTCTCTCTCTCTCTCTCTCTCTCTCTCTCTCTCTCTCTCTCTCTCTCTCTCTCTCTCTCTCTCTCTCTCTCTCTCTCTCTCTCTCTCTCGTTCATTCCACCGACATCTTATATATTTTCCCTCTTCCTTTACGTCTTCCTTATCCCCCTCTCCTCCCTCTACCTTCTTTATCTCTCATTTCTTGGGTTTCTCCCCCCCCCCATCCCCCAGGCATTACACCCTCTTCACACCACCCTCTTTCTTTCCTCTAGTCTCCTCCTCCTCCTCTCCTACAACCACACTCGCATCCCCCTACCCTCACACTTTTGTACTTCAGTACCCACTCGCTCATGTGCCATAAATGGGCCTCATTTGCCAACAGGTGTAACAGGTGCCTCCTCCCTTACCCACACACACACACACACACACACACACACACACACACACACTCACACACATACACACACACACACACACACACAAAGAAAAAAAGAACCAACCTGTGTGTGTGTGTGTGTGTGTGTGTGTGTGTGTGTGTGTGTGTGTGTACAAATAAGATTGAAGACATGTTTCATGTAAAGGTTAAGAGACGGAGCAACACAAGGATAAAGCTCTCACCCCGTAACACAAAGAATAACTACATATAGTAAATACATACACACAGTTGTCAGGAGGATTAGCACATAACCCAAGAGCCAACAGAGAGGACGGTGGTCAGTCAGAGGCAAACTAACTTGTTAATGATTTACCTCTCACTTCCCAGTAAATGAATAACTAATGTATAATGAATAACAACCTCATGAAAGCGTTATGAATATATTATACATCAATTTGTAAAGAAGGAATTATTGATGAGCGCATGATATGGAAACAAATTAATCATATATATATATGTGAGTGCTCAAATTACAGAGGTATAAGTTTGTTGAGTATTCCTGGTAAACTATATGGGAGGGTATTGATTGAGAGGGTGAAGGCATGTACAGAGCATCAGATTGGGGAAGAGCAGTGCGGTTTCAGAAGTGGTAGAGGATGTGTGGATCAGGTGTTTGCTTTGAAGAATGTATGTGAGAAATACTTAGAAAAGCAAATGGATTTGTATGTAGCATTTATGGATCTGGAGAAGGCATATGATAGAGTTGATAGAGATGCTCTGTGGAAGGTATTAAGAATATATGGTGTGGGAGGCAAGTTGTTAGAAGCAGTGAAAAGTTTTTATCGAGGATGTAAGGCATGTGTACGTGTAGGAAGAGAGGAAAGTGATTGGTTCTCAGTGAATGTAGGTTTGCGGCAGGGGTGTGTGATGTCTCCATGGTTGTTTAATTTGTTTATGGATGGGGTTGTTAGGGAGGTAAATGCAAGAGTCCTGGAAAGAGGGGCAAGTATGAAGTCTGTTGGGGATGAGAGAGCTTGGGAAGTGAGTCAGTTGTTGTTCGCTGATGATACAGCGCTGGTGGCTGATTCATGTGAGAAACTGCAGAAGCTGGTGACTGAGTTTGGTAAAGTGTGTGGAAGAAGAAAGTTAAGAGTAAATGTGAATAAGAGCAAGGTTATTAGGTACAGTAGGGTTGAGGGTCAAGTCAATTGGGAGGTGAGTTTGAATGGAGAAAAACTGGAGGAAGTGAAGTGTTTTAGATATCTGGGAGTGGATCTGTCAGCGGATGGAACCATGGAAGCGGAAGTGGATCATAGGGTGGGGGAGGGGGCGAAAATTTTGGGAGCCTTGAAAAATGTGTGGAAGTCGAGAACATTATCTCGGAAAGCAAAAATGGGTATGTTTGAAGGAATAGTGGTTCCAACAATGTTGTATGGTTGCGAGGCGTGGGCTATGGATAGAGTTGTGCGCAGGAGGATGGATGTGCTGGAAATGAGATGTTTGAGGACAATGTGTGGTGTGAGGTGGTTTGATCGAGTAAGTAACGTAAGGGTAAGAGAGATGTGTGGAAATAAAAAGAGCGTGGTTGAGAGAGCAGAAGAGGGTGTTTTGAAATGGTTTGGGCACATGGAGAGAATGAGTGAGGAAAGATTGACCAAGAGGATATATGTGTCGGAGGTGGAGGGAACGAGGAGAAGAGGGAGACCAAATTGGAGGTGGAAAGATGGAGTGAAAAAGATTTTGTGTGATCGGGGCCTGAACATGCAGGAGGGTGAAAGGAGGGCAAGGAATAGAGTGAATTGGAGCGATGTGGTATACCGGGGTTGACGTGCTGTCAGTGGATTGAATCAAGGCATGTGAAGCGTCTGGGGTAAACCATGGAAAGCTGTGTAGGTATGTATATTTGCGTGTGTGGACGTGTGTATGTACGTGTGTATGGGGGTTGGGCCATTTCTTTCGTCTGTTTCCTCGCGCTACCTCGCAAACGCGGGAGACAGCGACAAAGTATAAAAAAAAAAAAAAAAAAAAAAAAAAAAAAAAATATATATATATATATATATATATATATATATATATATATATATATATATATACATATACACCTAATTTCTTCTCCTAGCTTAGCGAGGAAGGATCAAGAACAAATGAACAATGGTTATTTTTGTACACATCTGCCGCTCTGAAGCTGTCATGTGTTGTCATGTTAATGTGCCAATTCCAGCCACGCCCCTCAGACTACTCTGTGGTTTACCTAGAGTGTTTCATGTTCCCTGACGGCACGTCGCCCCTCGTATAGCTCCACCGATCCTGTATTCATTCTTTACCCCTTATACGTCCATTATACCATACTGAATGTTCAGGTCCAGGTACACCAATGTTAACTTTACTCCATCCTTCTTGGTCTTCCTCTTCCCTTTGCTCCCTCCAGTTTTGACACGTATATCCTCTTACTAAGTCTCCGTTCACTCATCTTCTCCATACTATGTGTGAACCATTCCAGTACACCCTGGTCGTCGACCCTCTCAGTCAAACTGTGCTTACTCTCACCTCTCTCTCTCTCTCTCTCTCTCTCTCTCTCTCTCTCTCTCTCTCTCTCTCTCTCTCTCTCTCTCTCTCTCTCTCTCTCACACCTCTCTCTCTCTCTCTCTCTCTCTCTCTCTCTCTCTCTCTCTCTCTCTCTCTCTCTCTCTCTCTCTCTCACACACACACACACACTGTCATTACTCGCACAATCAACCTTCCCTGACACAACATATCGTCAACTCTCTTCCCTTTCCTATACGTTCCAGACCCAAGACCCATACCCATACATTACTGTCAGAATTAACATCCTTTCCAACGTGTAAACCTCTAACTTATCTTTACCTCTGCTTCTGCCGCTTCATAATGCACCCTGGGCCTGAGTCGCCTTTACTGTGACCGCCATGGTTCCTCCACTGCCAGTTATACTCCCAGGTATGTCAGACCCCCCCCCCCTCCACACTCACATCAACACCCAACCATATTTTCTCTTCTCTGCTGCACCTTGTGTCTTCTCTGCTGCACCTTGTGTCTTCTCTGCTGCACCTTATGTCTTCTCTGCTGCACCTTATGTCTTATTTTTGTTCACTTATATTTTCATATTTCTTATTTCACCAATTCTATCATAATTTATCGCCAGCTTCTGGAGTTTCTGTTTCCAGTCCGCCATAATAGCCGTTCTGTCATCAGACAGCAGTTGATGAACCTCCCATACCCCCCAGCATACTGTAGACCCGACCTTCGCTCTACCTCCTTCGCCAGCCGTCCGTAAACAGATTAACACCCACGGTGGCACGACACACACACACACACACACACACACACACACACACACACACACACACACACACACACAGGTCGAGCAAGCGACTATTTTTCTAATGCTTTATAGAAATTGATGGAAATCAGTAATCAGAAACATGACAAGTCTGCTTCAGTTTAGACAGAGTAGTGTACTCTGGTGGTAGATATACTAAACAGTAACATGAAATGTTTGGTAGCCACGTTATAACCCCACAAGGCAACAGACCTTGGCGTCAGGGATAATCTAAAAATGAAAAATAACGCTTCGCTACGCATGATAAAACATATAGAGTAACAGGTGCCATATATAGAAATATAAACTGCAAAACACAATACGTTCTCCCTACCACACACTAATAACACTACCCAGATACACAACAACGTTCAGTTCGGCTCATCATATTTTTTCAAATACGAGGAAAAGCTGGAGGAGCGAATGCCAATTACGAATAACAAATTGATTCCCTGACACAGAGAAATCCTTCTAAGGAAGAAAACTTTACAGATGAATTGTTTCCTTCCATAGACTTGCACATTTTTAGTTTGCTTTAATAAAAGTTTCCAGAATACTTCATGTTAGTCACATGACACCCTTCAAGTTACATAGATGTACAACGACAACAAATATCGATATGAGTTAAAGAGAACGACATATGAACGTAGGTCAAAGTTTCTTCAGCGAGAAAGTTACAGAACCCTGCAATGTATTTACATCAGACGCTGTCACATTATCATTGTACATAACAAACAATTGACAAATATTTGAATGATATCTAGTATCAGTGATTAAGTCCGTTCAGTTGGTGACTATATCGCTATCATGTATTGAAACATTGTTCTTCAGTGTAGCGACTAAAGTCCTTTTCCTCGAAGTATCCGGCGGTTGACTCCAAATCTGAACGTGTTTTCCTTTCTTCCTTTCCTATAAACTTTCTGTCAGTATATCCTCGGTGCTGCACTGTCTTGCCCCATAACTAGTGCGGTTGATGTGCTGGAGGGAGTGGTGGGTGGGGAGGATCCTTCTGCTTTACTGTTTCCGTCTATAGTGGTAGTGGGTGGGGAGGAGTCTTTGCTTCCCTGCCCTGTCTCGTTCTATTTGAATTAGAAATTTGTCATCACTGTTACTGATCTCCAGCACATAATCTCGTCAATGACCATCAGGCCTTCCTGTGTACCTCCATGTAGTGTTGTCGGATGATAAAAGCAAAGGTTTTGCATCAGTTCCCACGTTCTGGCACACACACACACACACACACACACACACACACACACACACACACACACACACAAGGAGAGGGAAGTATAAGAGTAAGAGAGAATACTGGAGCAGGAGAGTAAGGGACGACATATAACGGGATATATTTATGTCTGCCAGATTATTTTGGAACGTATATAGCAGCCATATTGATAAGATTAAAGGATTTAGGGACAAAGGAGGTCATTAGAACCCTTATTGACGGGCAAGACTGTCTGGGAATATAACTCTGGCGCCGATATTTATGAGGTCAAAGAAAACAGGGTTCTCAGGGTTGGTCACAAGGGACCTTCCTGAGGGTCCTGAGTTCTGGCCCCTCATGAGGTCCCCCCATGGGTGAGTCCTTTCCAGTACGGGGGTAACTCCTCCGCTTAACTGTGAGTTCCCTCATATACCGGCCAAAACGGTTAATTCAGGCGTCTAAACAGGCTAATGGAGTTCGTGTTAACCGAGGCGTATAGCTAATCAACCCGCCTAATTGGTGTGATCTAAGTGAGGGATGCTCTACGTGAGAGAACTTGTAAGTGATGGAGGCTCTAGGTTACCATGACTGGGAGTCATGGCTGCTCTGACTGACACATTTCATGTGAGAGGGATACGATCAGTGAGTACTCTCAGTCTTGAGTGCGAGATGCACTAAGTGTGTTCTAAGTAATGTTGCTCTAAATGAGTGAAACAAGAACTTCAAGGTTTTGGCAATGACTTCTAGTGACATCGATTTTGTTGAATTTAGAGTCTCTCTCTCTCTCTCTCTCTCTCTCTCTCTCTCTCTCTCTCTCTCTCTCTCTCTCTCTCTCTCTCTCTCTCTCTCTCTCTCTCTGCTGCCTCTCCTTTCCCTCTCCCTTGCTCGTCCCAGCAGGAAACCTTGTCACAGTCCAGGTCGCCCTCTGTCACCTGTTTGCTCTGACTCGTCTCTCTCCTCCACCTGTCTTCTGTCTCCCCGTCTTCCTACGTTAATTTCTACTTTATTCTACCTTTCCTCTTTTTAATTCATTCCTTCTTCCTTTCGCTCGATGAACCGAGGAGGGAGAAACTGGGGAGCGAGAAATGCGGAGGAGAGGGAGAGGATGGAGCAAAGGAAGGGAAGAAGCAGGGGAGAGCAAGGAAAATGGGAGGGGAGGAGCAGAGGGTGAAAAGGAACAGGGGAAAGAGAAGAGGCAGGGGAGAGGGAAGGAACAGGGAAGGGGTGGAGTAGGAGGTGAGGGAGCAGCGGAAGGAAGGAAGTAGAGTTGGTGGAGGAGGATATGTAGATATTTCCACAGAGGGAACCACACCACTGGAGACCCCCCCCCCCTAACATGAAGTAACCTCATTACGAAGACGGTGGAACCACGTGTAGATGTAACCACGTGTAGATGTAACCACGTGTAGATGTAACCACGTGTAGATGTAACCACGTGTAGATGTGCATATTGTGTTGCTTATGTTGCGGGAGTAGGCACGCACGTAAGTGATGGATGTGTAAGGGAAGCAAGCACCTACAATAGGTTGTTGTTATGGTGACTTATTTTTCATGAAGTATGTCCGGTTTATGTAGCATGATTCACACGATGTCTCCGGTTTATGTAATATGTCACTTGTAGTAGATATGATGAGGTTGTATGGGACATTTCTGTAGTACATCGATAGACAGAGTGAACGTAATTACATAGAAGTATCTACGACAGCATTTTGCCGTGCAGCACTGCTAGCGCGTAGCGCTCACCGAGACAGAGAGAGAGAGAGAGAGAGAGAGAGAGAGAGAGAGAGAGAGAGAGAGAGAGAGAGAGAGAATGCGAAAATATAAATATCTTATCGAGGCAGATGAACATAAGAACCTAAATAGTGAGACAGCGGGACAAAGAGACAGTCACAAAAGACAGAAAAAAAGACAGAAATAGATCTCACCCATTCCAATAAAAACGCTTGAATAACTCATAAACCTAATGGAACGATCATGGTCGGATTTGTCGATGGATTATTGTGATATTTGTGAGGTACTCGAGCGGCGAACAGGGTGATTGGTTTGACAGTTGGATGGTTATCTGGCTGGTTGGTTTTCTCGTTAGTTATTCGGCTGGGTGGTTCGTTAGCTAGTTGGTTGATTAGTTATACTGCTGGTTAGCTAGTTGCGTGGTTAGTAAATTCATTAGCTAGCTAGTTGTTTGGTTAGCTGGTTCACTGGTTAGCTAGCTGTTTGACTAACTGGTTTATTGGATAGCTAGTTGCTTAGTCAGTTCATTGGTTAGCTAGTTGTTTGCTTAGTTAGTTCATTGGTTAGCTAGTTGTTTTGTTAGCTCATTGGTTAGCTAGTTGTTTGCTTAGTTAGTTTATTGGTTAGCTAGTTGTTTGCATAATTAGGTCATTTGTTAGCTAGTTGTTTGGTTAGTTAGGTCATTTGTTGGCTAGTTGACTGGTCATCATTTCCTCATATGGCTAGTTGTTAAGTTGTCTGATTCTTGGCTCGTTGGTTGGTTTTCTGTCTGTGCGTTTAAGTAGTTGATTAGTTTACTGTATGGCTAGTTACTTGGTTGGTAGTTTGGTAGGCTGGTAGGTTGTTTGATAGGTTGGTAGGTTGGTTGGTAGGTTGGTTGGTAGGTTGGTGGGTTGTTTGGTTGTTTGATTCTGGGCAGTCAATCATGAAGACTACCTGAGGATGACCACTAGCTACTGAGCCTATGTTGAGT